>NW_027418586.1:0-112613 GCF_009905375.1 Apium graveolens
AGTTATGGAAGATGTGTCAGTGCCTTTGTGACTTGCTTTCTTTGACTTTCCTTTCTGGCAAGCCTCACATAGTCCTCCTGGAGAGAATTCCAGCTGAGGCAGACCTCTTACCAATTCTCTTTTGACAAGAGAATTCATTGTTTTGAAATTGAGATGGGAAAGTCTCTTGTGCCATAGCCAACTCTCATCTGACGATGCCTTTGCATAGAAACAATTGACTTCAAGATTGCTTCCAGAGTTCATGTCAGCTACGAACAGATTTCCTTTCTGGATTCCCATTAAGGAGGGTTTTTCACTTTTCTTGTGCAGAATCTGACACTTCAGCTTGTCGAATAAAACATTGTAGCCGTTGTCACAGAACTGACTAATGCTAAGCAGATTGTGTTCAAGTCCTTGCACAACATATACATTTTCAATGATAACATTTCCAGCTAGCAAACAGCCATATCCCTCCGTTAAACCTTTGCTGTTATCTCCAAAGGTAACCACTGGGCCAGCTTTCTCAACCACATTTGATAGCAGGGCTCTATCTCCGGTCATATGTCTTGACGATCCGCTGTCAAGAATCCATACTACCGGTTGTACCTGTTTAATGCCCTGCAATACAAATGGATTAGAACTTCTTCGGAACCCAAGCTTGGCTGGGTCCGGCATACTTGTAAAATTGGCCTTTATCAGGCAAAACAACATTCTTAATTTCACTATTCTCAACATTCTCAATGACTGAACATTTGACCTTTAAAACAGCCTTATCAAATTTCTGTTTAGGCTTAGGCACAAATGTCTCCTTTCTAGCTTTAGGAGGACTAGCAGTCTTATACCTATCATGCTTTCTATTATTCACATGCTGACGAGGAGTAGTCTTATCATTAGAAACATGCTTACCATTAAAATAAGAAAACAACAGATTAAAAGCACAAGACATACAATCAGGAACACCACATGCTTTATGAGAAGGATTAACAATAGGCAACTTATGCATGGTAGACATGGCATTTGTGTTATCCAACTCATGTGTGTCTGAGTTAGTCTCAGTTGCTTTCACAACCTTGACTGGAACTTTTGACACACTTGACTTGGAGACAGCTTTCCCATTAGCATTATCTTCAGCACAGATTTCTTCTTGAATAATAAAAGAGGTCTCATCAAATGGTTCAGCAATTGATTCTTTATAGAGGGGTTCATCAACACCCTTAAGCACATGTGGTACTTCCCTGCCTTTAGCACATACATGAGGAGGGGAGTTTATGCCTAATTTTCCAATAGCAGCATTGTAATCATAACCTATTCCATGTGTTTGATTAACAGCTTGCTTATTGTAAAACTCTTTGGACTTCGAACAAGAATTAAAGTAAGCTTTAACCTTAGCCTCAAGACCGGTGATCTTGTCTTTGAGAATAGTTTCGAGTTGTCTATAACAGTCAACTCTATTCTCTAGAAAAGATACTTGTTCTTTTAGTTTATCTTGATTAATGTGCACAAGTCTTAATTCATTGACCTCTTTCCCAAGGTCTTTGATTTGTTGATTTAATAATTCATTATCACGACGAGCACAATCTAAGGAACCTCCTAGATGATAAACTAATTCAGCATCAGTAAATTTTACCTCTTTTCTTGACGATGAGGTGCTTGCATTACTAGCCATGAGAGCAAGATTCCCAACTTCTTCATCTTCACTGTCAGTATCATCCCAGCTTCTTCCCTTTGCCAGGTACGCCCTTTCAGATTTACTCTTCTGATTAGAATCGTAAGAGTTCTTCCTGGCTTGTTTTGGCTTCCTGCATTCTGTGGCAAAGTGTCCCAACTCATTACAGTTGAAGCATCGAATGGTGCTTCGATCAACCATCCCTGTTTTATACCCACCACTGCTGGTGTTAGAGGATGAAGATCCACCTTTCTGGAATCTGTTGTAGTTGGACTTGTACTTGAACTTGGGATTCCTTTTGAATTTGACATTTGAGAATCTCTTGACAATCAGGGCCATTGACTCATCCTCCAATTGCTCCAGTTCTTCCAAGGAATAATAATCATCTCCTGATTGATTTGTAGTAGGAGAATCAAATTCTGCTACTATCACATTATCTTCAACCTTGGAAGACTGTACCATTTTTTCTGACTATTGAGATTGTTGTTGATATTGTGGTTGTTGTTGTTGTTCATCAGCTACTAGAGCAGTAGACGTGCTGACCACTCTTCCTTTCCCGTAAACTTCCTTCTGCTGAATCTGCTCCAACTCATAAGTCTTTAACACACCATAGAGCCTTTCCAAAGAAATCTCACTCAGATCTCTTGCTTCTCTTATGGCAGAGATTCTATGTTCGAGATGAGTTGGCAGTGTTAAAAGGAACTTTTTGTTGACCTCCCTGATGGAATAGTATTTACCATTAATGTTCAGGTTGTTGATCAATGCATTGTACCTCTCAAACACTTCAGTGATTCCTTCTCCTGGATTGGATTTAAAGTATTTATACTCAGAGGTTAGGATTTCTAGTTTGTTCTCCCTAACTTCCTCTGTGCCTTCATTAATAATCTCAATAGTTTCCCAGATATGTTTGGAATCTTTACAATTCATCACATGTCTATTCATCAGGGGATTAAGGGAATCTACTAAGATTAATTGAAGGCTAGCATCCAGGGAAGCTTCTTCTATTTCAGCAGGAGAGAAGTCCTCAGGATCCTTCACATAAGTTCTCGCTTTGGTGATCACCACATCATTTTCTGTTACCTCTGGTTCCATAACCATAGGAATTTTTGGACCCTTCTTCAACACTTGCAAATATTTGGGATTAGCAACCTGTAAAAACAGTAGCATCTTCTTCTTCCACATAACATAATTTTCTTTATTGAAAAGTGGAATTTTAACGGTTCTAACTTTTTGTGTAGTCATTATGAATTTTTTGAGTGACTAAAAAATTCAAGAAGTGAAAAAAAAAACACAAAAGTCTAGGATCTAGATTTGTACATTAATCAGAAGGCTCTGATACCAATTGTTAGGTCCCAATTTGTTTGTAGAAGGGGGGGGTTGAATGCAAACAATACCGTTTAGTCGAATAAAATGTGGAATAAAATTGTGAAACAAAATTCAAGTTAAATAAAACTTTTATTAAACTTGAAAGGTGTTACAACTACGGTATCGGTTACAAGGGATTAATCTCAAATCAATTATTACAAATTTAGAATAAATTCGACATGAACTTTTTCTATTTTTGTAATTAAAAGATCAAATGCTAAATGCGATTTGAGATTAAGTTCTAGGGATTTTAATCTAAATAATAATTTTATCAAGACAGTCAACTGAATTAGCATGACTTTCGGTATGACTATCAATTGTTATACCGATTGTCATACTAGTACAATTAGTTGTCTTTTTAGAATTAAAACAGATTTTAACCAATTAAAATTCTGTAAATCCTTAATATTAATTCTAAATTAATTAATTAATTTAATTCAATTAATCAATAAATTAATCCTTGCAGATATAATTTATTTTCTTAATTAAATTATATGACTTAATTAATTAATAGAGAATTAATACTAACCTTGAGCAGCATCCATTCTTCTGACAATCTTCTGAAAGTCACTGAGACTTATGAATCAATTCCGCCACTTCAATGCTGACACTCGATGTACTGTCTGGTTCATGAGTGACTAACTTTGGTGACGTTTCTTCATGTTTTGACTTTGATATTCTGATTGAATCCTTGTAATAAATGATACCATGACGAGATCTCTGTCACTTAATTAAATCCACGATCTTGATTTATATCACTGAGGCATGATCAAATTCTTGAACTTCTTCCAGTGAATCTTCAAGTCTGCAGATGAACAATGTTTCTTTATTCTTTGACAGATGTTACTTTGTGAGATCTCTCTGATGATAGATCCACTATTTACTTATTACATTCTTATTTGAGTTGAGTTAAATACTCGAATAAACGAGTAGGCTATGACATATGCCTTTCACATGTTGAACACATTCCAAGGGAAGAAAATGCTAAGGCAGATGCGCTATCAAAGTTTGCTTCATCTGAGATAGAAGAAAGTTCGGGAAGTGTGTACTTTCATGTTTTGAAGACACGTAGCATAGATGTTAAGCTTGTGGCTCCCATAGGCCTGGGGACGTCATGGATTGATCCTATCAAGGCTCACATTCAAACCGGTTGGTTGCCAAGTGATGCAACTGAAGCACGAAAGTTAACTGTTCGAGCACTAAGGTACTCTTTGATAGATGGGATTCTTTACAAAAGATCTTTCGTGGTTCCCTACTTGAGGTGTCTCAGGCCCGATGAGGCACGCTTGGCTCTTGAAGAAGTGCATGAAGGTATTTGTGGACAACACTTGGGGGGCAGGGCCTTGGCTCATAAGATAACTCGTCTAGGTTTTTATTGGCCGGAAATGATGGCTGATGCCAAAGAATATGTGAAAAAGTGCGACCGCTGTCAGAAGCATGCACCTGTTGTTAGACAACCTCCCGAGATGCTGACATCTATCAACTCGCCTATTCCCTTTGCTATGTGGGGGATGGATATTCTAGGGCCTTTCCCTATGGCCACGGCACAAAGGAAGTTCCTGATTGTAGCCATCGATTATTTCACTAAGTGGATTGAAGCCAAACCCTTGGCCAAAATCACAACTAAACAAGTTGCACAATTCCTGTGGGAAAACATTATGTGCCGATATGGAATTCCCCGTGTCCTAGTCACCGATAATGGAACACAGTTTAACAACGAGGAATTCAAGAAGTATTGTGAAGAAAATGAAATTGAGTTACGGTTCACCTCCGTGGCTCACCCACAAGCCAATGGGCAAGCAGAAGTAGCAAATCGAATAATCCTGGATGGACTAAAGAAGAGGATCGAGAAGTCAAGAAATAATTGGGTGGATGAGATACTTCCTATATTGTGGGCCTATAGGACTACTTGTAGAGTCACGACAGGAGCAACTCCCTTCATGTTGGCGTATGGGGCAGAAGCAGTAGTTCCAGTGGAGATATCACATTCCTCTCCAAGGATTCAGGCTTTCAATGCTGAGGAAAATGAGGAAGGACAAAGGTTGGCTCTAGACTTAATCGATGAAGTGCGAGATGAAGCACATGCAAAGATAGTAGAGTATCAGAAGAAGGCTTCATTCTACTACAACTTAAGGGTTAAAGAAAGGTTCTTTAAATAAGGTGACCTAGTCTTGAGGAAGATAGAAGCTTCTGGGGTAGGACAGAAAGGGAAACTTGCCCCAAATTGGGAAGGGCCGTACAAAGTCAAGAGCGTTCAGGGTTAAGGAACCTACAAGCTGGAGACTATGGATGGTTTTGAAGTCCCGAGAACCTGGCACGCACAAAACCTGAAGGTTTACTACGTGTAAGATAGTCGAAGTACGATTCTCACTTGTCATTGTGACAAGTAGGTTTAAAAGCACCTTGAAGCTTTGTTTGCGTAGGATTTTTATTTTCTAGCTATTATTGATCAGGGTCGAACCCATATTATGTAAGGTTTTGGAAAACCAGACTTGAAATTGAAAAGTTCGAAATTATTTCAACCTATGGATGTTTGAGTTGTGATAATACTTGTGTGGCCCATTAGGCCAAGTTTGAATATTAAAGTATCGGAAAAATAAAGGAGAGAGATGCGAATAAGGAAAGTAGCATATTAAGTTTTGATACAAACAAAAGTCCAGACATAAGTTAAGGATAAAATTACAGAATAGAAAAACTACTCCTCCATGCGGGAGCCTTCATTCTCTTGCTCCTTATCAGCGCCTTCAGCATCCTTCGCAGGAGAAGCGGGAGGAGAAGTAGTGTTAGGATCCAAGATACGATCATCTGGCTGAGGGGAGTTAAAGAGGGCATCTATGCTGTCCTCCGACTCAGCCTGCTCGGGACTTATAAAGTCCTTAGGGTCGACTAAGCCAAGGTGCTTCTCAGAAACCGCCTTTACGGCCGCATCCCATCCTCGAGTAAACTGTAGGGAATAAAGACCCTCATCATGAATCTCCATGAGATTCTTAAACTTGTCAGAATCCATGTTGTCATCAATGAGCTTGTCTTTATCACTCCTAAGTTTCACCAGCTCGGAATGAGCCTTAGCCAGCTACTCTTTCTTCGTGTCCAGCTTCTTCTCCAGGACCTTGGCTCTCTCCTCCCATTTCTTCATCTCCTTATCAAACCCATCTGAGTTACCCTTCCAGGACCTAGCCTGGTGGAGGGCCGCCTGGAAGTAGGTATTACTCTGCAAAGAAATATGTATGAGTTAGCACAAGTTCGTTGAAATACGAGAAAGTTGGGATTCAAAGAAAAAGAGAAAAAAGAAAGTTACCGCAGCTTGGGCTTGAGAACCCAGAAGCTCAATAGTCTCGATATCACTCCCCGTAACAATGTCAGTAAAGTCATGGGGAGTGATGGAATGGTACGACCAATCCTTAGCATGTTTGGTGGATCCAACCACCGTATCGCTCCTCCTAAAGCCCCAGTTAGGCCTGAAGGAATGTGCCTTAAGTGGAGGGTCCACATTGTCCCCCAACTCGACCACCGGGACGTGGGGCTTAAGAAAAGAAGGACCGTCAGGTTTGCTCCTGGGGTCCTTGTTTAGCTTGGCCCTCTTCTGGCGGCCTGACTCCCCTTCCTTGGGCCTGTTGACAGTATTGATGGCCTCGCAAGCTGAAAAGGAAAGATAGAAAGAATATTAAATTATAGGAGAGATAAAACGTTACAATTAAAGGGAAGGAAAAATGGTTATCCAGTTATAAATTTACCCTTATCACTGGCCTGAGAGAGACCGACTTTCTTCAAGGAAAACTCCTCTAAGAGGGTCCAGGTGTTTGTTTTCCCATCATCTAAAATTAAGGCTTAGTAGGCCACCTCCTCCTCATCAGATAATCTGATGCTACCTGGACTCCCATCTGACACTTTGCAAAAGGGCCTACGAAAGAGTGTGGCCCAATCACCCCCAGCCCAGGTCAGCCTCACAAACTCGTCCCTCCATTTGGGGTTGTTCTCAACTATGGAATTACTATCAAAGATATGAGGGATTTTGGGCCGTTGACGAATTAAAACCCAACCTGGTTGACTCATGGCGCTATTATAGAATTGGAAAACTTTCCTAAAGACAGCTACGGAAAGAGGAAAATTGTTTCTAAGACAAAGGACCATAAAATAGATAATGTTCCTCCAAGCGTTAGGAGGGAGTTGACAAGGGTTAATTTGTACATCGGCAAGCAAGCGAGGAATAAATTCATGGAATGGGAACCTAAGACCCACGGTCAGGGCTCCTCGATAGATAAACAAAGTATCCCCCTCCCAATTACAAGTCCTATCCCCAAGGGCGGCTGGAGTGATCCTAAGGTGGGGTGGAAGTCTGTACAGGGTGTTCATGGACTCTATCCTACCATCTAACTCATGAAAGGTGTTACCATGGTTATACGAATCTAACTCAGATAGAGAGGGATATTCATCACCTCTCGAGTTAATCATATCAAGTAGGGAAGTATATAGAGATTTAATTTGAATGTTTGTACCTCTCTTAGAGACATTCATCTTCTGCAAACGAGCCAGGTCACGATCCGCCATTGATATGCTTCGATTGAAGGCTTGAAACCCAGAAAAACCTGAGAAAGGTGGAGCTGTGGTGGCTGAGGACGCCGTAAATCGCCTTCTCAAAGGGAGAACTCGAGAGAGATTTATGAGAGAAAATGAGAAATGTGAAGTGAAGTGAGGATTTTCACTTCACACTACACTTATATAGGAAAAAAGCTCAGAATACGAGGCGTTTCTAGGCCCATTTAGCCAGGCCCACCAGAAATATCAGGAATAATCTAGAAGCTACTATGGAAAATTAAGGGTCGAAAATCGACCAGAATTTTAAAATGGTTCGATCAGAGTCCTAATCGACAAAGAAAATAAATCCTAATCGATACTTCAATCGATCAAGAGGGAAGAAACCTATTAAGTTCAATCAGAGTCCTGATCGACGCCAAACAGGATCCTGATCGATACTTTATTCGAACAGAAGGAAAGAAATCCCCTAAGTTCGATCAGAGTCCTGATCGACCCCAAAAAGGATCCTGATCGATATCTCATTCGAGCAAGAAGGAAGAAAAACACTAAGATCGATCAGAGTCCTGATCGACACAGAAGAGAATCCAGATCGATATTTCATTCGATCAGAACGGTAGAAAGCCACCTAGTTCGATCAGAATCCTGATCGAAATCGATCAGGAATTCTGGTCGATTAAGCCCATGTTTCAGTCGACTAGAGTGTCACTTTGAAGGCCAGTTCGATCAGAGTCCTGATCGAAATCGATCAGGAATCCTGGTCGATTCCGCATAGATCCTGATCGAAGATCACGTCGACCAGAATGTTAGTTCCTGAGCTAGTTCGATCAGGATCCTAATCGAAATCGGTCAGGAATCCTGATCGATTTTTTATACATCCTGATCGATTTTTTATACATCCTGATCGATTTTAAGGCAAAAAATTAGGGAAAAATCCAGAAATTAAGGATAAATCCCAGAAATTAAGAATAAATCCCAGAAAATCAGGGAAAAAATCCAGAAAATTAGGGAAAAATCCAGAAATTAAGGATAAATTCCAGAAATTAAGGATAAATCCCAGAAAATTAAGGGAAAAATCCAGAAATTAAGGATAAATCCCAGAAAATTAGGGGAAAATCCAGAAATTAAGGATAAATCCCAGAAAATCAGGGAAAAACCCAGAAATTAAGGGAAATATCCAGAAATTAAGGATAAATCCCAGAAAGTTAGGGAAAAATCCAGAAATTAAGGATAAATCCCAGAACATCATGGAAAAACCCAGAAATTAAGGAAAAAATCCAGAAAATTGGGAAAAATTCCTGGAAATTAAGATAATTCCTGAATTAAAGGAAAAGTCGTTGTAAATGTGTAGGTCGCTCCACACTTTACGCAAAAACGAAACCCTGTAAGGGAATGAATAGACTTAACTTCTGCGAAACCTAATCAATGTTTCCCAAAAGTTGGGGGGCAAATGATAGGGATAAATAAATCCTGATTGTATGATTAAATATTGCAAGGTGTAGGGCTGCTAGGCCCAATAAGAAGATGTATGACATTCAGACCAAGAAGGTCAACACATTGATCAGGCCTGATGGACCAGATCAGGCCTGATGGAATAAAGAAGGCCCAAAAGCCCTGATTATTTATTAATTTCATAATTAATAAATAAAGGAGAAAAACAACTATTAAGATAAGTCCTAGTGGGGATATAAACCCTTGTAGATTGGCCTCAAGGGGGCCTAAAAGGATAAGGAATCAGTTTCCTACTATCTAGGACTCGAAAGTCCATTCTAATTATGAGACTTGCCCACCAAGTCTCCTATACCAAGTCCAATTCAAGGACTCTCAACATCTATATAAGGGGTCTCACCCCACAAATCAGAACTACATTTTTTTGGCTTGATTCTCTAATTCACAGAGATACGTAGGCATCTCGTAAAGCAGAATTAAGCTAAGAAACACGAGAGCAACCATTAAAGGCTTTGAGCTCCCGAATCTTAGTAATAAATACAGCAAATAATAACCTTAGTTTTTTATCCATAACACTTAGCAGTATCAAAATTCCTACCTTTGACAGATCTAACTACACACTATGGAAAAAGAAAATGATGTTGTTCATTAGGATGGCCAATCCATTATACATTCAGATCCTCAAGAATAGGCCTTTCACTCCCATGGTAAGAGTTGAGGAATCTACAAATGGAGACATGGTCATTCCAACACATTATGCTCCAATAAATCCTTCAGAATATACTGAACTCGAAAAAGAAAAGGTCTCTCTGGATAGTCGCTTGCAGCTAATCTTAATAGAGTTACTTGACAATCTAATGTAAAATAACATTGTCAACTGTGACACAACCAAACATATCTTGGAGAAAATAGAGATCCTATGTGAAGGAGCAGAGGAAGTTAGGTCAAATCAAAGGAGGATTCTGGTTAGGAGGATTCTGGTTTCTCAGTATGAGGGGTTTATGGCTAAACCAAAAGAAGGAATCACTGAAGTGAAAGGAATATGTCCTAAGTCCAATCATGTATGAGGATTTAGGAATAACTTTTATGTAATCTATTTTGATTTCATTGATATTAATAAAAGATTTGTTTTGTTTTTATTACGGGCTTTATCTATTTAAGTGTTTAAATAAGATATACCATAGTTTAGAGTAAAGCTTTTTATGGATTATGATGAGATCATAATAGTGAGACCTAAAAGATGATAACTCTAAACTTAAATAGTTCCTGGTCGTAGGAATACTAACTGGTAATTAATAATCCGCAAAGATCGGTACATACTATGCTTGCTTCATTATGAAGGATGTCTGTTCTCATAGACATTTGTGTGGTGACACTATAGCTAGTATGTAGGTGCTTATTATAGAATAAGTTCACTGAACATGACTCGCCCAGCTGAACAACTGATGGAGTTCACTCACGTGTCAGCAGTTGTTCACATAGTGATAGTTGTACAAGTATCCTTAGACTTGAGGTCATCATAGTCATCTTGTGTACACTGAACTATGCTTTGGTTTAGTTCTTAGTCTCCAGGGACAATTATTAGGGCTCTACTGGGTATAGGAATTTGTACACGAAGATAGTGTATGATCAATAAAGGATCTACCCCTTTCAGTGAAGGAAGCAAATGTTCAAGGCTGATCCACTTATGCTAGTTCAGGAATCTCTGGCCAGAGTGAATGAAATTAGAAAGGAGTTTCTAATTTGTATAGAACTAAGCATAGTAAATGGTAAGCAAGTGATTAAATTAGATAGGCTTGACACGAGATCCATGCCTTATATTTAATCGGGACATTGTAGGGTAGAAGGAGTTTATTGTACGGTAACTATTCACTGAATAGGTTCTTGGTATTCTAAGCAGTGAATTCATATTATCTAGATAGTCGCGATATGCTGAGAAGTATCCCTCACGATGTAGAATAAATATGATTAATTAAATAATCATATTTATAAATTAGAGAATTTATATAAATATTGATAAAATAGTTTTATTATTATTTATTTCTACTACCGGCTTAATATTGAACCTACAGGGTCACACCATAAAAAGAGAATAATTTAATGGTGGAGGAATTAATTAATAATGGCTGATAATTATTTATTTATGAAATAAATAATTAATTGGCAAATTTAATAATTAATTAAATGAGATTTAATTGATTATAAATTAATTAAGAAAAGTTCTTAATATTATTAATTAAAGGATTTAATTTTTGGAAATGAAATCAAGAGAGAGAATTATTTCTAAAGTGTTTAGAAAAAAGATTAATAATTAAAAGGTGTTTTAATTATTAATGAGAATAATAAATGGGATAATAATAATAATATTTATGAGAAAATTTCAGCTGAAAATTTTGCCTATAAATATACTATTATAAACCCTATTTTCATTCGAACCCAAAAAACCCAAAAGTTTTAGAAAACCAAATTCTCTCCACCTCCTCCTCCTTAACATCGTTTTCTTGGTGGATACCGGTGGAGTGCTTCACGTTTGAGGAGCAGCTGCTAAGGATCTCCGATCGTTGCTTTTGGATCGCTATTAAAGGTTAGTAATCGATCCCTACGTTTTTACCACGATTTATATGCTTTTATTTGGATTTTATGTGTGTAAAAGTATTTTGTCATGCCTCCGCTGCGTTTAAAATCCATCAATGGTATCAGAGCCAGGTTGTATGCATATAGATCTGTGGTAAATATTTCAGAATTTTATGTGCTTGTATGAATTAATTATGATTTTTACAAGTTATATCATGGATTAATTTTGTCTAATGAGAAATCGTTTCTCAGAATAATTTTGAATGTTGATCTGGGTTCTACAAGTGTTGTAGATCGTCTGGGTATTTTTTTCATAATTTTATGATGTATAGATTTTTTATTATGAATTTTTGAAGTTGTTGCAATTAAAATTCGTAATTAAACAAGTATATATATGTATATTCTGTTGTATATATATATATATGTTTGTATATCTGCTGTTGTATTGTCTGTGTTGTACTGCTGCACGGAAAGAAGACAGACACGGTACAGAACTGTCAGGCACGGAATTCCATGGGCGGCTGCGCGGCGATCGAAAGAAAAAAAAAGGGGTGTCGCATATTCCGGGAATGCGTTACACCCTGTGGCGCATTCACGGAATGCGTTACACCTTTTAATTGGTTAAAAGGGTTGTAATGCATCACCGGAATGCGTTACAGGGCTTGTAACGCGTTCCTGTAATGCGTTACAACCCGACTGTCCATATTAAATTTGATTTTCTGGGAGTTTCGTAACTCCGTTTTGGGCGTGCAATATACCGTTGGATTCGTTTTTCCGAGACGGATCTAATGGTTTGATCAAATTTTAGTTTATATAAAAGTTTTGAACTTTATATATTTCCGGAAGTATTTTAAAGCTATGTTTGACTGTTTTAACTGCTTTTAAATGCTTCATGTGATACATAGAGATGTATAATGCTTAGACTAATGTGCTAGATGATATAACATGCCTACCTTGATGTTTATTCATGTTTATATATGTGATATATGCTTAGTTTATCATGCGATGATAGATTTAGGTGAACTTAAATGAACATAAGGCGTTTGTTAGACAACCTAGTATAGTGAAATTGTTTCATAACCTTAATAACAATATTATGAATACAATCATGAGATTCTTGTGTTTGTGAAACACATAATTGAATATGAATTTTTGATATGGGAGAAAGGATGATTCTGTCAACAACAGATTTCTATCTGTAAGAAAGGGTTATTAAGTGACGCCTCTTGACAATGCTCCACCCGATCTGGGAATCATCTGATTATTGATTATTGATTTGAAATATTTAATTTAAAAGGAAGAATCTCTTTATAATATGATTATGATTGTAACGTAACATAATCCCTCTAAAATTAAATAATATCAAGTAGTAATTGGCCAATGACACAACGGGCTTGTGTCGGTCATAGCCTTCCAACATGATAAAAAAGTAGTTCTTATTTTTGAATCATTGTCGTTTCGTGCCATAGCCGAGGGCTTTGATTTCGAAATAAGAAATACTTGTCTATTACATAGAGATGTGTACATTGAATAAGAATCTAAAGGTCGTTACGTGCCACAGCCGTGGGCCTTTGGGGACTGATTCAATTATACGGAATGTTGGGTTAGACTTGACTTAGAATATTGAGTTTGTCGTGCCACAGCCGTGACTCAATTATTCAAGAGGCTAAAGTTTGATTAGGGAATAACATTAGATGTAATTGACAAGAGTTGTCTGCCTATTGAATATTACATGGCGTTTCGTGCCAGAGCCGGGGTTGTGTAATGGAATGTAGGATCCCTATTCCCACTAGCATTATGAATGCTTAATTTTTCATGTAGGGGGTTGAATAAATTAGATAAACTAGTGGGAGCCACTTATGAATAAAGACCCGATTCATATAGTGTTTTGAAATGAAATCGAATATTTGCTAAGTGTTGTTATGTGTTTATCATTTACAGATTTACTTTGTACGTTATGTCTTCTGCACTATCACTCAGGAGCATACTAGATGCTCACAAATTGACTGGTCCTAATTATGCTGACTGGCTTCGAACTTGAGAATTGTTCTCAGGATTGAGAAGCTGGAATACGTGATTGACTCACCTAAGCCTACTGAACCTGCTAGTGATGCACATAATGATGAACATGTTGTGTATCGTAAGTGGATAGATGATGCAGATGTTGCTCAATGCATCATGCTAGCTTCCATGAACATTGAGCTACAGAAGCAACATGAGCATATGGATGCTCACACTATCCTCATGCATCTATAAGAGTTGTATGATATGGCGGGGATGACAGCTCGATATGAGATATCGAAGGAGTTGTTCAGTTGTAGGATGTTTGAGGGATCATCTGTGAATGACCATGTACTTAAGATGATCAATTTGATTGAACATCTTGGACAACTTGGTTTTGCCATGGATGGGGAGCTGAGCCAAGACTTGGTCTTGCATTCGCTTCCGAGTTCGTTCTCGCAGTTTGTTGTGAACTTTCACATGAATAAGTTGGATGTCAGCCTGCCTGAACTCCACAACATGTTGAAGACTGCGGAATCGAATTTTTCCCCCTAAGAAGAGTTCTGTTCTTCTAATTGGTGAAGGTTCCAATCCTAAGAAAAGGAAGAGGAACCCTTCCAAGAAGAAGAAAGTAGGTGAGAAAACGCCGGTTCCACCAAAAGCTGAAGACCCCAAAAGCAAAGTTGTTTGCTTTCACTGTAGCAAGGTGGGGCACTGGAAGAGGAACTGCAAGGTTTACCTTGCAGAATTGAAGAAGAAGAAGGGTAGTGAGACTACCGCTTCTGATTCAGGTATGTTCATGATAGAAGTGAATATGTCATTAAATCAAATTTCTACTTGGGTATTAGATACCGCCTGTGTTCTCAAATCTGCAATTTGTTGCAGGGACCAAGGAAAAATAGGACTCTTGAGGAAGAGGAGGTGATTCTACTGATGGGAAATGGAGCAAGAGTTGCTGCTGAAGATGTAGAATCATTTCATTTATATATGCCTACGGGCAAGACTATTGTTTTAAATAATTGTTATTTTGTTCCCTCGATTGTGAGGAATATTATTCCCATGTTAGACTTGGCTGGATTTTCATTTATTATTGAGAAAAATGAATGTTCTATTCTTAGAGATAATATCCTTTATGGACGTGGTACTTTAAATAATAATCTGTATAAATGTGACATAATTTACTTCAGATTGAACAAACTAATAAAAGAAAAGGGATGATGAAAATCTCACTTCATTGTGGCACTGCAGTCTCCATTTAGTAGACATGGAGAGAGGGCTGCAAATTTGCTAGGAATGGTACACACAGATGTATGTGGACCAATGTCTACGCAAGCCATGGGTGGATTTTCATACTTCATTACTTTCATAGATGATAGATCTGGATTCGGATATGTGTTTGATGAAATACAAGTCGGAGGCCTTTGAAAAGTTCAAAGAATATAAGTATGAAGTGGAGAAACAACCAAACATAGTATTATAACTCTTCGATCAGATCGAGGTGGTGAATACTTTAATGGAGTGTTTCTAGATTATCTCAAAGTAAATGGTATAGTCTCCCAGTGGACTCCTCCAGATTGGTATCTGAAAGGAGAAATCGAATTTTGTTAGACATAGTTCGGTCCATGATGAGCTATGCAAATCTTCCAGTATTCCTATGGGGTTATGCATTGGAAACCTCAGCATATTTACTGAATAAGGTGCCTTCCAAAATCTGTTCGTCAAACTTCGTATGAGATATGGAAAGAAAGGAAACCGAGTCTTAAACACGTTAAGATTTGGGGATGTCCGGCTTATGTCAAGAAAGTTGACCCAGATAAGCTGGAATATTGATCCGTAAAATGTAGTTTTGTGGGATATCCTAAAGAGACTTTAGGGTATTACTTTTGCACCGATCATCGGGTGTTTGTCTCCAGACATGCTACCTTCTTGGAAAAGGAGTTTATCCTTGAAGGAAACAGTGGGAGCAAAATTGAACTTGATGAAGTTCAAGAAGCACAAACTACTACAGATCGAGTGGAAACACCTGTTCTGACTGAACAACCTTTTGTGGAACAGCCCATTCATAGATCAGGGAGAGTGTCTCGCCAACCTGAGAGGTATTATGGCCTTGTCATTGAGAATGACAATGAGTTGTCGATCATTGATGATGACGACCCTGTAACCTATAATGAGGCTATGAGTAGTGTTGACTCAGAGAAATGGCATAATGCCATGAAATCCGGAATGGAATCTATGTATACGGTATACAAAAGATAGATTATAGCAGATGGCTAGGTGGAGACCTTTAAGGCCAGGCTTGTGGCAAAAGAATTCAAACAAAGGCAATGGATTGACTTTGATGAAACCTTTTACCTATAGCCCTGTTATAATCAGTTCGGATTTTGCTTGCGATTGCTGCTTACTACGACTATGAGATCTGGAAAATAGCCAGATGGTTTTCTTTCCAAGAGAAATGAAAACCTAGTGTGTAAACTGCTGCGAACCATATGTGGTTTAAAGCAAGCTTCCCGAAAGATGGAATATTCGTTTTGATGAGACAATCAAAGAGTTTGATTTTATCAAAAACGAAGATGAACCATGCGTCTACAAAAGGGTTAGTGGGAGCGCGGTAACATTTCTTGTATTGTATTGAATTAGAGTTGACACACATAACAACATAGCAGACCCACTCACAAAGCTACTTTATGAAAGTCACTTTGATCATCATAAAGACAAGATGGGTATTAGATACCAGAGTGATTGGCTTTAGTACAAGTGGGAGATTGAAAGGAATATGTCCTAAGTCCAATCATGTATGAGGATTTAGGAATAACTTTTATGTAATCTGTTTTGATTTCATTGATATTAATAAAAGACTTGTTTTGTTTTTATTACGGGCTTTATCTATTTAAGTGTTTAAATAAGATATACCATAGTTTAGAGTAAAGCTTTTTATGGATTATGATGAGA
Source organism: Apium graveolens (assembly GCF_009905375.1). Lineage (NCBI taxonomy): Eukaryota > Viridiplantae > Streptophyta > Magnoliopsida > Apiales > Apiaceae > Apium > Apium graveolens. Next base: position 16,517 of record NW_027418586.1, read on the forward strand.
TCATAATAGTGAGACCTAAAAGATGATAACTCTAAACTTAAATAGTTCCGGGTCGTAGGATTACTAACTGGTAATTAATAATCTGCAAAGATCGGTACATACTATGCTTGCTTCATTATGAAGGATGTCTGTTCTCATAGACATTTGTGTGGTGACACTATAGCTAGTATGTAGGTGCTTATTATAGAATAAGTTCACTGAACATGACTCGCCCAGCTGAACAACTGATGGAGTTTACTCACGTGTCAGCAGTTGTTCACATAGTGATAGTTTTACAAGTATCCTTAGACTTGAGGTCATCATAGTCATCTTGTGTACACTGAACTATGCTTTGGTTTAGTTCTTAGTCTCCAGGGACAATTATTAGGGCTCTACTGGGTATAGGAATTTGTACACGAAGATAGTGTATGATTAATAAAGGATCTACCCCTTCCAGTGAAGGAAGCGAATGTTCAAGGCTGATCCACTTATGCTAGTTCAGGAATCTCTGGCCAGAGTGAATGAAATTAGAAAGGAGTTTCTAATTTATATAGAACTAAGCATAGTAAATGGTAAGCAAGTGATTAAATTAGATAGGCTTGACACGAGATCCATGCCTTGTATTTAATCGGGACATTGTAGGGTAGAAGGAGTTTATTGTACGGTAACTATTCACTGAATAGGTTCTTGGTATTTTAAGCAGTGAATTCATATTATCCGGATAGTCGCGATATTCTGAGAAGTATCCCTCACGATGTAGAATAAATGTGATTAATTAATTAATCATATTTAATAAATTAGAGAATTTATATAAATAATGATAAAATAGTTTTATTATTATTTATTTCTACTACCGGCTTAATATTGAACCTACAGGGTCACACCATAAAAAGAGAATGATTTAATGGTAGAGGAATTAATTAATAATGGCTGATAATTATTTATTTATGAAATAAATAATTAATTGGAAAATTTAATAATTAATTAAATGAGATTTAATTGATTATAAATTAATTAAGAAAAGTTCTTAATATTATTAATTAAAGGATTTAATTTTTGGAAATTAAATCAAGAGAGAGAATTATTTCTAAAGTGTTTAGAAAAAGGATTAATAATTATAAGGTGTTTTAATTATTAATGAGAATAATAAATGGGATAGTAATAATAATATTTATCGAAAATTTCAGCTGAAAATTTTGCCTATAAATATACTATTATAAATCCTATTTTCATTCGAACCCAAAAAACCCAAAAGTTTTAGAAAACCAAATTCTCTTCACCTCCTCCTCCTCCTTAACGTTGTTTTCTTGGTGGATACCGGTGGAGTGCTTCACGTTTGAGGAGAAGCTGCAAAGGATCTCCGATCGTTGCTTTTGGATCGCTATTAAAGGTTAGTAATCGATCCCTACGTTTTTACCACGATTTATATGCTTTTATTTGGATTTTATGTGTGTAAAAGTGTTTTGCCATGTCTCCGCTGCGTTTAAAATCCATCATGAAGTTTTTGAAAGGTTCATTAAACTGATAAATGACTTGCAGCTACATGATAAATATTATGAAGCTGAGGAGGTTAACCTAAAGTTTCTGCTAGCTCTTCCTGACCATCTTGAACAGAAAATATCAGCTATTAGAGAAGGAAGAGATTTAAGCAGAATGGCTTTGGAAGTTCTATATAGGAACCTTGAAAACTTATGAACTTGAAATGCTGCAAAGAAAGTCATTGAAAGCACACCAAGGTCATGTTGTTGATGGTTCAAGTGCTTTGATTGTGAATGACAGAGAAGAAAGTAAAGATGAGCAAGATGATCAAGTTCTAGTTGTTCAAACTATGGAACATAAGAACAAAGGACCTCAGAAGCAAGTTGTATTGGAGCTGGAGGAAGATGAATATTACACCTTGGATGAGTTAGATGAAATGGACCAATCCATGGCTTACTTGGCTAGGAAATTTTCCAACATAAGAGTCGAGAAGTTAAGGTTTTTCAAAAGTAAGGGACAATCTTCCAACAACAACAACTAGAAATCAAAAGCTCAGTACAATTCAGTTAGCAAAGGTGGCTACAAAACTGGATCTGTAGACAAATCAAAGATTAGGTGCTTCAATTGTGATAAGTTGGGTTATTTTGCTACTAAATGCAGAAAGCCTAAAAAGGTGAAGAAAGATAAAGCTTACTTGGAACTGGAAGCAAAGTATTAAGCTCTCTTGAAGAAATAGTCTGGTAAAGCCTATATTGCAGAAGGAAAGAGTTGGGATGATACTGATGTTGATGATGAGGATGAAGAAGTTGGAAACTATGCATTAATGGATATTGAGCATGGAGAAGCATCCACTTCAAAATCAAAGGTACCAACTCTAACCACTATTGATTTAAATGCTAGTCAATATAAAGAGACTGTGGAAAATATGAGTTTGGAGATGTTCCATATACACACTAGCTTAGTAGCAGCTACTGAGAAAGTCAGTAGGCTAACAAAAGCTACTGAGAAGCTTGAGAGTGAGAAGCAAAAAATGGATCTACTGCTTGTGGAGCTTGAGTAAGTCAAGCAATAAAATGAATACTTGAAAAATAAGTTGAAGTGTGCTAATGAGATTGAAGTTGTGTTAAGAGAGAAGATTGAAAATAATGAGGTAAAACTGAAATCATTCAGGAATGCATCTGAGTTGGTTGGTTAGTACCATGAGAAGAACAAACCATGTGCTAACATAGTTATTGGTCTTGAAATTGATGTTTTGAATAACAACAAGAAAATTGTAGGTGGTAAAGGAAAAACAACTGAAAATAAAGATATCCCAACTATGCTGAGAAAGGTTGGTTCACCTATGTTCAAAGCATGTGAAGTAGATTTCAGTGAAGAAGAGTTGATCATAAAGCAAGAAATTGCTGATGAAGACAATGAGAAGAAAAATGCGGAAACAACTCCAACTTCCAAAGTTGAAAAGAAGCCCATGGTCAACCAAGATTCCAAGACACCTGTCAAGGAAGTAAAAACTGAATATGCTGGAAAGAAAAAGAAGAATAGAAATGGGAAGATTGGGATAAACAAGAGCAACAATTTTGCTTATATTGCAGATGCTCCAAGAAAACAATGTCAAAAATGTGGCTATGTGAATCATCCAACTCACCTTTGCAAAAAGGTTGTTAGTAAGCCAGGAGTGGGAGCATGCAAGTACAATGAAACAAAAACTGAAGATCCCTACTCATTATGTGACAAGTTTGACTGCATACCTTGCAACATGAAAGTAATGACAAGTTGCCACAAGCTAAGAGTTGATCTTAAGAAAATCAATATTGAGTATTCAGCTAAAAAGGATAATGCACATCATTCAACGAACTCTATTCTTTCTGAATCATCAAACTCTACCTCTATCAAATATGTTAACAAGAAGAAAGTACCCAACACTGTATGGGTAGCTAAACACACTTAATTCTCATTGTGTGGAGGGAAAAGAGAAGAAAGTCATATGGATCATAGACAGTGGATGCTCAAGACATATGATAGGTGATATGGCCCAGCTATCACAGTTTGAGGAGAAGGCTGGCCCATTAGTGACTTTTGGAGATAATAGCAAAGGGTTCACAATGGGATATGTCAAATTGATTTCTGGAAATATTGTCATTGAAGATGTAGCACTGGTAGCTGGCCTTGAAGTGAATCTCCTTAGTGTTAGTCAATTTCCAGACAAAGGATTCAAGGTCTCATTTGATAAAGGAGAATGCATTTTTATCAGCCAAAAGACTGGTGAAGTTGCTCTGAAAGGAGCAAGGAAAGGAATCTTATATGTTGCAGACTTGGACTCAGCAAATAAGGATGGAATTTGTTATTTCTACACCAAGGCATCTATAGAGAAAATCAAGCTATGGCATAAGAAGCTATTTCACTTGAATTTCAAGGCAAGCAATACTCTGCTCAAAAAGGTGTTAGTGTGAGAAATGCCTAATCCGGAGGTTGCTCAAGATGAACTCTGTGATGCTTGTCAAAAAGGAAAAAAAAGTGATCAAGTCACAAGAGTAAAACTGTGAATTCTCTAAGTGCATCTTGGCAACTTATTCACATTGATTTATTTGGACCAGTTAATGTCCAGTCAATTTCAGGAAAAAGATAAGCACTTGTGATGGTGGATGACTACTCAAGATATATATGGGTAGAATTTATGCACTCCAAAGATGAGACTCCACACATTATAATTGAGCACATCAAGAAGATTGAGAAGCAGGCTGAAGATCAGAATTGTGTGCAAAGATCAAGGGGTGACAATGGAACAGAATTCAGGAATGCAACCTTAACTGAATTCTGCAAAGATAAGGGCATTGTACAAGAGTTCTCAGCTACTAAAACATCTCGGAAAAATGGGGTAGTTGAGAGAAAGAACAGAACACTAGTAGATGCTGCTAGAACAATGCTGCAAGATGCAAAACTGCCAACAAGTTTTTGGGAAGAAGCTGTGAACACTGCATGTTATACTCAAAATAGATATCTCATTAACAAGAATCTTGGCAAGTCACCATACTCAATCCTGTCTAAAAGAAAGCCTGCTGTGAAGCATCTTCATGTGTTTGGAAGAAAGTGCTATGTTTCGAAGGACAACTCTGAATATGTGGGAAAATTTGACTCTAAAGTTTTTGAGGCAATTTTTATGGGATATTCATTGGAGAGAACTGCTTATAAAGTCTATGTGATTGAACTAGAAGAAAATTATGGAAAGCACAAATGTTACTTTTGATGATGATAAGTGCCCAGGCTTGGAATGCCTTGATGAAAATGAAGCTGAAGCCCTAATGTTTGAAAACCTCAAGAAGCTGAAATCAACACACAACCGATATTGGATGAAGATACTACTGGACAAGTGAACCATTAAAATGGAAGCTCATCTCAAACACCTGAATTTGATAGCACCTGAATCAGAACTTGTCCTCAGAATTTATGCAAATGACACTTAACTGTTTGTCAAAAACAACTTAATCACCACAATAATTTTTATCATTCATATGGAGTGAAAGTGTGTGCATTTAGCAAAATATCAGATAAAGATTAAAGTCTGATAAACTTCAGTACATCTTAGAAATAAGGCATAACTAAGAAAAGTAATTAAAATATGTCATCAATCATGAAGTCTACTATAGAACAAATTTATGCAAGAGTCAACCTCAGCCGTTTCTGCTCATTTTATGCATCTTTTGAAATTCTTTTTTACAGTGGGTTCTCAGTGTAAGTGAGTCACGACTGTTTATCAGAATTTATGTTGTTGTCAGAGTATTTCTCCAGTAATCAGAGAATGTGAAAAGTCACCAAGAAAATTTATTTTCTTTTCTAATGCATATTACTTAATACCAGCAATGCACTTGGGTCTTCTCTTCCACATATTTACTCTAGATCTCAAAGGAGTACCTGACTTTTCTTTTCTTTTCTTTTCTTTTCTTTTGATAAGTGAGGCTTATCAGCATTTAGTTCATCCTTAAGATTTACTGACATCAGAATCTAATAGATAAGAAGCAATAATCTAGTTTGTGACTTAGTAATAAGATACACAAAGTAAACTTGACTAAGCTTAAAATCAGAATTTGCTTGTGTTAATGATTTTCCACATAAACAACTAATTCAAACCTGGGATTTCTAGTATGTTAAAGACTACTAGGTCAGCATCTAGCACAGTTGTCCTCATTGGATTGAATAGTCACTGAAAATCCAAAACACTATTAGAGTTTAAAGATCCACATCAGATAACAATCAGCATTTAATGAATTTCAATTTTAAGTACAGATTATATGTAAATAAAATAATCTGTAAACACTGATCATAAAGTCTGATCCATGAGAACAAAAACTAAGCAGATTTAGAGAAAGAAACTGAAACCATTCCAAGTTCATTTACCAGTCTTGTAAAGGTAGCTTCACATAGTAGTTTTATGAAGATATCTGCTAGTTGTTGATCTGTTGAAACAAAGTGCAATTCCACTGTACCTTCCATCACATGTTCTGAAAGGCATATGTCATAGCCTACTCGTTTATTCGAGTATTTAACTCAACTCAAATAAGAATGTAATAAGTAAATAGTGGATCTATCATCAGAGAGATCTCACAAAGTAACATCTGTCAAAGAATAAAGAAACATTGTTCATCTGCAGACTTGAAGATTCACTGGAAGAAGTTCAAGAATTTGATCATGCCTCAGTGATATAAATCAAGATCGTGGATTTAATCAAGTGACAGAGATCTCGTCAGGATATCATTTATTACAAGGATTCAATCAGAATATCAAAGTCAAGACATGAAGAAACGTCACCAAAGTTAGTCACTCATGAACCAGACAGTACATCGAGTGTCAGCATTGAAGTGGCGAAATTGATTCATAAGTCTCAGTGACTTTCAGAAGATTGTCAGAAGAATGGATGCTGCTCAGGGTTAGTATTAATTCTCTATTAATTAATTAAGTCATATAATTTAATTAAGAAAATAAATTATATCTGCAAAGTTTAATTTATTGATTAATTAAATTAAATTGATTAATTAATTTAGAATTAATATTAAGGATTTACAAGATTTTAATTGGTTTAAAATCTGCTTAAATTCAGCAAGACAATTTATTTGAACTAGTATGACAATCGGTATGACAATTGATAGTCATACCGAAAGTCATGCCAATACATTTAATTGTCTTATTAGAATTTCTGTTTAGATTAAAATCTGTTATTAATTCAGCAAGACAATTTATTTGAACTAATATGACAATCGGTATGACAATCTATAGTCATACCGAAAGTCTTGCTAGCTCATTTTTAATTGTCTTGCTAGTTGTAAACATTGTCCTACCGAAAGTCTCACAAGCTTAAAGGATTGTCATTCCAATTCAATCTACTCGGCTGTGTTGTTTAAAAGAAGCAGAAGACCAGTTCATAAAAAAAAGAGGGGCAATCAAACAGAACATACTCAAGAACAAAAAGAAAAAGGAGTAAAAAAATATTACATCTCATCTGCAACTTCAAGATCAATTTCTAGATAGTAAAGTTAAATCCAATCAACTAGAAATACTTATCTTGTTCTTGTGTATCAATCTAGCGGATTAAAATCCCTAGAACTTAATCTCAAATCGCATTTAGCATTTGATCTTTTAATTACAAAAATAGAAAAAGTTCATGTCGAATTTATTCTAGATTTGTAATAATTGATTTGAGATTAATCCCTTGTAACCGATACCGTAGTTGTAACACCTTTCAAGTTTAATAAAAGTTTTATTTAACTTGAATTTTGTTTCACAATTTTATTCCGCATTTTATTCGACTAAACGGTATTGTTTGCATTCAACCCCCCCTTCTACAAACAAATTGGGACCTAACAATTGGTATTAGAGCCTTCTGATTAACGTACAAATCTAGATCCTAGACTTTTGTGTTTCTTTCACTTCTTGAATTTTTTTATTCACTCAAAAAATTCATAATGACTACACAAAAAGTTGGAACCGTTAAAATTCCACTTTTCGATAAAGAAAATTATGTTATGTGGAAGAAGAAGATGCTACTGTTTTTACAGGTTGCTAATCCCAAATATTTGCAAGTGTTGAAGAAGGGTCCAAAAATTCCTATGGTTATGGAACCAGAGGTAATAGAAAATGATGTGGTGATCACCAAAGCGAGAACTTATGTGAAGGATCCTGAGGACTTCTCTCCTGCTGAAATAGAAGAAGCTTCCCTGGATGTTAGCCTTCAATTAATCTTAGTAGATTCCCTTAATCCCCTGATGAATAGACATGTGATGAATTGTAAAGATTCCAAACATATCTGGGAAACTATTGAGATTATTAATGAAGGCACAGAGGAAGTTAGGGAGAACAAACTAGAAATCTTAACCTCTGAGTATGAATACTTTAAATCCAATCCAGGAGAAGGTATCACTGAAGTGTTTGAGAGGTACAATGCATTGATCAACAACCTGAACATTAATGGTAAATACTATTCCATCAGGGAGGTCAACAAAAAGTTCCTTTTAACACTGCCAACTCATCTCGAACATAGAATCACTGCCATAAGAGAAGCAAGAGATCTGAGTGAGATTTCTTTGGAAAGGCTCTATGGTGTGTTAAAGACTTATGAGTTGGAGCAGATTCAGCAGAAGGAAGTTTACGGGAAAGGAAGAGTGGTCAGCACGTCTACTGCTCTAGTAGCTGATGAACAACAACAACAACCACAATATCAACAACAATCTCAACAGTCAGAAAGAATGGTACAGTCTTCCAAGGTTGAAGATAATGTGATAGTAGCAGAATTTGATTCTCCTACTACAAATCAATCAGGAGATAATTATTATTCCTTGGAAGAACTGGAGCAATTGGAGGATGAGTCAATGGCCCTGATTGTCAAGAGATTCTCAAATGTCAGATTCAAAAGGAATCCCAAGTTCAAGTACAAGTCCAACTACAACAGATTCCAGAAAGGTGGATCTTCATCCTCTAACACCAGCAGTGGTGGGTATAAAACAGGGATGGTTGATCGAAGCACCATTCGATGCTTCAACTGTAATGAGTTGGGACACTTTGCCACAGAATGCAGGAAGCCAAAACAAGCTAGGAAGAACTCTTACGATTCTAATCAGAAGAGTAAATCTGAAAGGGCGTACCTGGCAAAGGGAAGAAGCTGGGATGATACTGACAGTGAAGATGAAGAAGTTGGGAATCTTGCTCTCATGGCTAGTAATGCAAGCACCTCATCGTCAAGAAAAGAGGTAAAATTTACTGATGCTGAATTAGTTTATCATCTAGGAGGTTCCTTAGATTGTGCTCGTCGTGATAATGAATTGTTAAATCAACAAATCAAAGACCTTGAGAAAGAGGTCAATGAATTAAGACTTGTGCACATTAATCAAGATAAACTAAAAGAACATACTTCTAGAGAATAGAGTTGACTGTTATAGACAACTCGAAACTATTCTCAAAGACAAGATCACCGATCTTGAGGCTAAGGTTAAAGCTTACTTTAATTCTTGTTCGAAGTCCAAAGAGTTTTACAATAAGCAAGCTGTTAATCAAACACATGGAATAGGTTATGATTACAATGCTGCTATTGGAAAATTAGGCATAAACTCCCCTCCTCATGTATGTGCTAAAGGCAGGGAAGTACCACATGTGCTTAAGGGTGTTGATGAACCCCTTTATAAAGAATCAATTGCTGAACCATTTGATGAGACCTCTTTTATTATTCAAGAAGAAATCCGTGCTGAAGATAATGCTAATGGGAAAGCTGTCTCCAAGTCAAGTGTGTCAAAAGTTCCAGTCAAGGTTGTGAAAGCAACTGAGACTAACTCAGACACACATGAGTTGGATAACACAAATGCCATGTCTACCATGCATAAGTTGCCTATTGTTAATCCTTCTCATAAAGCATGTGGTGTTCCTGATTGTATGTCTTGTGCTTTTAATCTGTTGTTTGCTTATTTTAATGGTAAGCATGTTTCTAATGATAAGACTACTCCTCGTCAGCATGTGAATAATAGAAAGCATGATAGGTCTAAGACTGCTAGTCCTCCTAAAGCTAGAAAGGAGACATTTGTGCCTAAGCCTAACCAGAAATTTGTCAAGGCTGTTCACAAGGTCAAATGTTCAGTCATTGAGAACGTTGAGAATATTGAAATTAAGAATGTTGTTTTGCCTGATAAAGGCCAATTTTACAAGTATGCCGGACCCAGCCAAGCTTGGGTTCCGAAGAAGTTCTAATCCATTTGTATTGCAGGGCATTAAACAGGTACAACCGGTAGTGTGGATTCTTGACAGCGGATCGTCAAGACATATGACCGGAGATAGAGCCCTGCTATCAAATGTGGTTGAGAAAGCTGGCCCAGTGGTTACCTTTGGAGATAACAGCAAAGGTTTAACGGAGGGATATGGCTGTTTGCTAGCTGGAAATGTTATCATTGAAAATGTATATGTTGTGCAAGGACTTGAACACAATCTGCTTAGCATTAGTCAGTTCTGTGACAACGGCTACAATGTTTTATTCGACAAGCTGAAGTGTCAGATTCTGCACAAGAAAAGTGAAAAACCCTCCATAATGGGAATCCGGAAAGGAAATCTGTTCGTAGCTGACATGAACTCTGGAAGCAATCTTGAAGTCAATTGTTTCTATGCAAAGGCATCGTCAGATGAGAGTTGGCTATGGCACAAGAGACTTTCCCATCTCAATTTCAAAACAATGAATTCTCTTGTCAAAAGAGAATTGGTAAGAGGTCTGCCTCAGCTGGAATTCTCTCCAGGAGGACTATGTGAGGCTTGCCAGAAAGGAAAGTCAAAGAAAGCAAGTCACAAAGGCACTGACACATCTTCCATAACTGGTGTTCTGCAATTATTGCACATGGATTTATTTGGTCCAGTTAATATCCTTTCTATGTCAAAGAAGTGTTACTGTCTTGTGATAGTTGATGACTATTCCAAGTATACGTGGGTTTTATTTCTTCACTCTAAGGATGAAACACCACAAGTTGTGATTGATCATATCAAGATGATTGAGTTAGATTCTAACGTCCCTGTTAGAGCAATAAGGTCAGATAATGGAACAGAATTCAAGAATGCACTTCTCAATGGATTCTGTACAGACAAAGGGATAACCAGACAATTTTCAGCTCCTAGAACCCCTCAGCAAAATGGAGTGGTAGAAAGGAAGAATCGTACATTGATTGAAGCTGCAAGAACGATGTTAAGTGAATCAGGTCTTCCAATGTACTTTTGGGCTGAAGCTGTCAATACTGCATGTTATACTCAGAATCGAACTCTAATCAACAAAGACTTCATGAAAACTCCTTATGAGATTTTGAATGAACAGAAACCTTCTATCAAATACTTTCATGTATTTGGTGCCAGATGCTTCGTGCTCAAGGATGGAGATGATCGTCGTGGTAAGTTCAAGGCAAAGGCATATGAGGGTATTTTTGTTGGATATGGAAGAAGATCATATAGAGTGTATATCATTGATCAACACAAAGTAACTGAAAGTGTCAATGTTACATTTGATGACACTAAACTCCCTAGTATCCAAACTGAAGATCCTTCTGAGAAACTGAAGTTTGATGATACGTCAGATTCAGAATCAGAACATGGTCAAGAACCTGAGGTTGTTGCTGGTGAAGAACCTGTTAATCCTGATGATACTCAAGGTAATAGTGATGGAAACTTTGGCAACAATGGAGATACCACTGCTACTGACGGAGAATCTTCAAGTCAACATGGCAACAACTCAGGGGGAGATGCTGAAGGATCATCTAGTAGGACACAACATCACAATGAATTTCAAGGCGAATCATCAAGATCAAATCTTCCAAGACAGACTGTCTGGAATAAAGCTCACCCTTTTGAGTTGATTATTGGTGATCCAGATGTTGGAGTCAGAACTAGACGTGCTACTCAAAATGAGTGTCTGTTCTCAGGATTTCTTTCTGAGATGGAACCTAAGAAAATTGAAGAAGCACTGACTGATCCAGATTGGGTGATTGCTATGCAAGATGAACTCAATCAGTTTGAAAGTCAACAAGTCTGGAAACTGGTACCTAGGCCTGTACACAAGAAAGTTGTTGGTACTAGGTGGGTATTCAGGAATAAACTAGATGAAGATGGTGTGGTTACAAGAAACAAGGCAAGACTGGTAGCTAAAGGGTATTCTCAAGCTGAAGGCATTGATTATGATGAAACCTATGCTCCAGTGGCTAGACTTGAGGCCATCAGGATATTTCTGGCATTCGCAGCATTTTCAAACTTTAAAGTTTATCAAATGGATGTCAAGAGCGCCTTTCTGAATGGAAAGCTGGATGAAGAGGTATATGTAGAGCAACCTCCTGGTTTTGAAGATCCAGATCATTTGGATTTTGTCTTCTTTCTTTTCAAGGCTATCTATGGGTTAAACAGTCTCCAAGAAAATGGTATGACACTCTCTCTGAATTTCTTATTGAAAATAGCTTTATTAGAGGTGTCATAGACAAAACTCTCTTTTCTAAAACACATAAGAAGGATACTATATTAGTCCAAGTCTATGTGGATGATATAATATTTGGGTCTACTAATGATAATCTCTGTAAGAGATTTGCTAAGTTAATGCACAGCAAGTTTGAAATGAGCATGATGGGAGAGCTGAAGTTCTTTCTTGGATTATAAGTAAATCAAAGGTTAGATGGAACATTTATTTGTCAATCCAAGTATCTCAAGGAACTCCTCAAAAAGTACAATCTAGAGGATTCTGCATCAGCCAGGACTCCATCAACTACAGCTGTCAAGCTTGGACCATGTGAAAACTCCATTAAGGTAGATGTCACAAGCTACAGAGGTATGATTGGCTCGTTACTCTATCTTACTGCAAGTAGACCAGATATTATGTATGCTACATGTTTATGTGCAAGGTTCCAAGCGGATCCTAGAGATATTCATCTCGTTGCTGTTAAACGAATCTTAAGATATCTTAAGGGAACACCAAATCTAGGTATTTGGTACCCTAAAGAATCTGGTTTTAACCTTGTCAGATATACAGATTCAGATTATGCAGGAAGTGTTGTTGATAGGAAAAGCACCTCAGGAAGTTGTCAATTCCTAGGAAGCAGGCTAGTCTCATGGTACAGCAAGAAACAGCAAACAGTTTCCAACTCAACGGCCGAGGCTGAATATATTGCTGCTGGAAGCTGCTGTGCTCAGATCTTGTGGATTAGGAACCAACTACGAGACTATGGCTCTGTATTGAACAAGATTCCTATTTTATGTGACAACACAAGTGCAATAGCCATCACCAACAACTCTGTGCAGCACTCGAGGACAAAGCACATTGACATCAGGTATCATTTTATTAGAGAGCACGTCATGAATGGTACTGTTGAACTATTTTTTATTCCAACAGAAGAACAAATAGCAGATATTTTCACTAAACCACTTGACGAATCCACATTTACCAGATTAGTTGGTAAATTGGGCATGTTGAATAGTTTTAGTGATTAATTTAGTTAATATCTGAGATCTGTTCTTGAATGAATTTACAAATGAATTTTTCATAAATGAAAAATTCATTTGCAAATTTATGTTATCATTTTATCATATTTCTTACTTAATTCTATGTAATTTATAGTATCTTATATGTTTTATTTTCCCTTCTTGTTAATTTAAAATATCTCAGAATATTTTATTTTCTCTAAAAATATTTTTCTATGAATTTTATTTGCTAAAATTCAACAGAAATCTATTTTTGGAATAAAAATAATTAATTCTGAAATATTGTCTTTGATTTTGTAAATATTTTCTGATATTTTTACTAAGTTATATAAGTCTTTATTCCAGTACATATTTATATATGTGTGTTTCTGTGTTTAAAGCTGATATGACAATCGGCAAGACAATTGAAATTGTCTTGCTGAAAGTCATTTCAGTTTAAATTTTGTTTATTATGTTATTCAGTATAGTTTTATACTGGCAAGACAATCGGTGTGACTATCAATTGTCTTGCCAGTTTTAAACCTTATATATAATTATTTTCCTTTTATTATTATACTGGTATGACAATCGGTATGACTATCAGATTGTCATACCAGTTATAATTTTAGTATTTATTCTTTTATTTGTTTTCTTTCTTTTTACCTGGTATGACAATCGGTATGACAATCCCGGATTGTCATACCAGCTGTAATATAAAGGCGTGTGTTTGTTGTTTTTTTAACCATTTTCAGCAGTTCAGTTCTTTTCAAAAAAAAAATAAAAAATTCGAACAGTTTTTTTTCTCTTCAGTTTTCTCTCTTCTCTCTCTTCGAACTAAAACCAACGAATTGTCTGTCTTCCTTGCTCGAGTTTTCACTCAGCATACTAAAACTTCACTCCTGTGATATATACACACGTATATACTTACGGAAGTGCTGCCCATTTTTTTCTTTCTTTCTTTTCTTTTACTTCAATTTGATTTTTCCCAAAATCAGTTCTTTTTATTTTTATTTCAATTTTTGATTTGTGTCTTTTGGTTTGTCAAAACTGCGTTTGTGAGTTAAGAATTTTAACGAGATACATTTCTGTCTAAATTTTTCGATTATAATTAATTTAATTCGAATTATTAAATTAATTTAATTAATTCGAATTTTCTTAATATTATTCTTAAAATTCTGAAAAGCGTGTGTCTTATTATTATTTTAAATGGCTCTCAATTTCCAAATTGTCGCGCATAATCAGGTTGGTTATTTTAATCCGGAAAAATGTGATGTTGAAAAATTTAAGCCATGGATTAGATTTTTAAATGACCATTCGATTGTTAGCTCTGCTATTAAATCAAATGTGATTTTAAACGTCGATCTACTTAGACTGATTTGCACAACCTCTACTGTGGCCGATGATTCAAAATCTTTTTCATTCACCGTCGCAAACACACAGTATGTAGTTGATGAAACAGTCGTCAATCGTGCGTTAAATTTTCCACTAGACAATTTCTGTAATTTACCCTCTGAAAATGATATCACAAATTTTTTCAATGCTATTCACTATCAGGGGGTGATCAATTTAACCAAACTTTCTAAATCAAATTTGGTGTCTGAATGGGATATTTTCTTCGATACACTTTCCAAAGTGTTTGCCAACTGCACAAAATCCAATTTTCATAACATCACTTCCACTCTGCAGTATATTGGTCTTGCGGTTGTTTTCAATCAAAGGATCAATTTTGGCAAACTACTTTTTCCCATTCTCTTGAGACGTCTAACTTCTGCTTTACGTGATCATTCTACAAATCGTAGGGTATCATGTTACTATGCTCGTTTTCTCATGCTTATAGCAGATCATCTTCTCACACCTGAACACAAAGCCCTTTTTGCTAACTCTGCAGTAACCGAACCCCCTCCAGTTAGCAAAAAGATTTACACTCGCCAAGATACAACCTTCAAATTCATGCAAGTTCCAGTACTTGTATCTGCTTTCATGGTTACTTATATTCCTTTACCTATTTTCAATCTTCCCGGCCATGAACAGCAACCTCAACCTCCAGTGGTTCAAGCCACCCAGGCTCTTCCATTACAGGTAGTAATTCCTCACTCTCACTCTCTTCCTACTTCTGTTGAAAGACCCCCAGTGGTTGATAGGGCTGACCATGAAGTTGTAGAACCACAGCTTCAATCCCAGGTCATAGAGCCAAACACAGAGTCACATTCTATCTCAACCTCTCCCCCACTGTCTAAAATGTTACCCAGGAGATTACTAGGAAGTAGTACATTGTTAAATATGAGTGAACCCTCAGCTCTGCCTCCTCCTAAGAAAAGAAGAACATATTCTGAGGCATCTGAAAGCCCATCCTTGTCCTCCCAACAGGACATGGACTTTGAAATGGCCAATGAACAGTTACTAGAGGCATTCTCTCAACAGGATGCATCTATTGAAATTCGCCATAGGGCCATGGCATCTTGTACTGAGTCAAGCACAATTCCATTACTCACAATGGAACCATACACTTCCCCAGATCATACTCAGGACACACAGCGAGGAGTGTACGTAGAGTCAGTTACAGTGCCTGCCATAGTTACGGCAGAAGAGCAGTCACATGCTTCAGAGGGAAAATCTGACTCTCCGCCATCTTTAATAGAGTCATTTTCTCCCCTCCCAGATCTAACACCTCTGGCTCCCTTATGGGATTCTCCACTCGCAGATTTATCTGGAGAAAGTGGAGGGCAACTCGGTCAATCTATCCCTGAAGCAATTCAGACATCTATTCCAAAAGATTTGATAGGTTTGACTGAGGATCGGGACTCGCGAATTCACATTGCACCACCACTGACCTCTCTTGAAGAGGCTAGGGTGATTTTTAATGCAGGTACAGAAGAACAGCAACAGGAAGACTCCTCACGAGCAATTATATTGAGAGAAACACATGCACGTGAGGTGAGTGAGCCAAACACGAGTGAAATTCAGGTGAGAGCACACACAGACACTGATACTGTAAACCTGTTAGCTCAGATTGCTGCCCTAAAAGAAGAACTTGCTAAAAGCCAAGCTGAAGCTCAAGCATTCAAAGCACAAGTGGTTGAACGGTCTTCTTCTTCCACCTCTGTCAACAATCAGCTGGCAATCATCAGGAATGACATCTCAGATCTCAAGACCACTGTAATACCAAAGCTCAATTCCATTCAGGACACTCCAACCTTATCAGCTGATGACATATCCAACTTCTGCTCTCTACATACAAGAATGACTTCTCTTGAAGACCTCGTTGAGATGAATCATTCACTAGACTCCTCAAGATTTCTAAAGATAGAGACGGGCATGGAACATCTCAATGAAGGGATGAAGCACCTATATTACATGATCAAGAATTCTCATTGCCCTAATGAAGAACAAAGAGCTTATTTTGAAGGACCGTCTGGTGGAGGATCAGGCTCTGGAGGTGATGGAGGTTCCAAAGGAAGGTCAGTAGAGGATCCCTCAACTAAGGGGGAGAAGAAAGGGAGTAGTGCCAAAGGGAAAGAAAAAGATACCTCTGCTGGAAACAAAGGAAAGGCTGATGATGTCTACTACAGTGGAGAACAGGATGACTTTGATATTTTTGACATTCCCACTGAACCAGTTCAGGAAGATAAAGATGGGTTATTTGAAGCTGAAGAGGAAAGTGATTTTGAAGATTGGGAAGAGGAAGATACAGTGGATCCTATGTTTGAGAAAGAATTTCAGAAGGAGCAGTCAGAGATGAAAAGAAAAGAAGCTGAACTCAAGAAGGTCTCTCAGATCATTGACAGGAGGAAAGACATACAAAGAACAGAAACTCTTCAAAAGCAACGTCTTCATGACATTAAGGCTCAAGAAAGGAGAAGAGATGTCAGACTAAAGATTGGTGAAAAATGGGATGAAGCTAGGAGAGTACTTGATATGCCTCAGCTGAGCACTAACAATGATAGGCAGTTCTTACATCTTCTTGACAAGCTGGAAATCTCAAATCCTAACAATGACATGTACATGAATGCTATCAAGACTGAAGTCTCAAGGATCACAGCTGCTTTTGATAGATCCCTAAATGAGATGAGCATTTTTGTATATTGTCAGAGTGAAGGATCATTCAAGGTGTCACTTCATCTATTTGAGAATCGTTCTTTGTCAGAGATTTGGGTTCTTTTAAACAAAGTCAAAAGAAGCTCAGAATTGAATGAAGTTCTTCGTGAAAGGCTTAAAGAGTTTGCCAGCAGAGCTAGTCCTCAAGTGGTCAACAATCCTCATCAGGTGAGATTCTTTAAGTCTGATTGTCTTCAAATCTGTCAGCTAGATGTACAATCTCTTAAAGACTACTCAGCTAAGCATCTGGTCTGGATGGAACATCATTTGAGAACTGCTGGATATTGATCCATGTTGAAGACTCAAGCTGCTGACTTGATTCAAGCTTATTGTGAAAAGAATGTTAAAAGGTACACTCAACTCAAGAATAAGCTGAAGTCAGTTGGAGTTCAACCAGTCAGACCAGCAAGCTTCACTTCAGAAAAGGATCGTGTCTTTGACAAGGAATTGCTTCAAGATTTAGAAGAAGGTGAAGTCAGAAGAGAAGACAACTGAAGTCAATTAGCTCAAAACTCAATGTAATATGATTAGAGCTTTATGAATCAAGATAGTCTAATGTAGTTATATGTTCAGGCTAGAGGAACATCTATCTTGTATTCACTTGTAAATTTCATTTGGAATCTGGAAAATGTTAAATATAATCCAGAACTTTTCTGCTATTTACTTTACATTACTGTTTATATCTTTTTCTTATTTGTTAGTTGAGTTATCCTCTAGGTATTTGTTGTTATTGTCTAACAAGCAAATAGGGGGAGATTGAAAGGCATATGTCATAGCCTACTCGTTTATTCGAGTATTTAACTCAACTCAAATAAGAATGTAATAAGTAAATAGTGGATCTATCATCAGAGAGATCTCACAAAGTAACATCTGTCAAAGAATAAAGAAACATTGTTCATCTGCAGACTTGAAGATTCACTGGAAGAAGTTCAAGAATTTGATCATGCCTCAGTGATATAAATCAAGATCGTGGATTTAATCAAGTGAAAGAGATCTCGTCAGGATATCATTTATTACAAGGATTCAATCAGAATATCAAAGTCAAGACATGAAGAAACGTCACCAAAGTTAGTCACTCATGAACCAGATAGTACATCGAGTGTCAGCATTGAAGTGGCGGAATTGATTCATAAGTCTTAGTGACTTTCAGAAGATTGTCAGAAGAATGGATGCTGCTCAGGGTTAGTATTAATTCTCTATTAATTAATTAAGTCATATAATTTAATTAAGAAAATAAATTATATCTGCAAAGTTTAATTTATTGATTAATTAAATTAAATTGATTAATTAATTTAGAATTAATATTAAGGATTTACAAGATTTTAATTGGTTTAAAATCTGCTTAAATTCAGCAAGACAATTTATTTGAACCAGTATGACAATCGGTATGACAATTGATAGTCATACCGAAAGTCATGCCAATACATTTAATTGTCTTATTAGAATTTCTGTTTAGATTAAAATATGTTATTAATTCAGCAAGACAATTTATTTGAACTAATATGACAATCGGTATGACAATCTATAGTCATACCGAAAGTCTTGCTATCTCATTTTTAATTGTCTTGCTAGTTGTAAACATTGTCCTACCGAAAGTCTCACAAGCTTAAAGGATTGTCATTCCAATTCAATCTACTCGGCTGTGTTGTTTAAAAGAAGCAGAAGACCAGTTCATAAAAAAAAGAGGGGCAATCAAACAGAACATACTCAAGAACAAAAAGAAAAAGGAGCAGAAAAATATTACATCTCATCTGCAACTTCAAGATCAATTTCTAGATAGTAAAGTTAAATCCAATCAACTAGAAATACTTATCTTGTTCTTGTGTATCAATCTAGCGGATTAAAATCCCTAGAACTTAATCTTAAATCGCATTTAGCATTTGATCTTTTAATTACAAAAATAGAAAAAGTTCATGTCGAATTTATTCTAGATTTGTAATAATTGATTTGAGATTAATCCCTTGTAACCGATACCGTAGTTGTAACACCTTTCAAGTTTAATAAAAGTTTTATTTAACTTGAATTTTGTTTCACAATTTTATTCCGCATTTTATTCGACTAAACGGTATTGTTTGCATTCAACCCCCCCTTCTACAAACAAATTGGGACCTAACATGTTCCCTTATGAAATGGTACCTAATGCTGATGTGCTTTGTCATTGAGTGTTGAACTGGATTACCTGTCATGGCAATAACACTTTGATTATCACAATAAATAGGGATTTTAGAAAATTCTAACCCATAATCCAGTAACTGATTCTTCATCCAAAAAATCTGTGCACAACAGCTTCCTGCAACAATATATTCTGCTTCTGTAGTTGAGGTGGAAATTGACTTCTGTTTCTTGCTAAACCAAGAAACCAATATGCCTCCAAGAAATTGGCAGCTTCCACTAGTGTTTTTCCTGTCTATTTTACATCCTGCAAAATCTGTATCTGAGTAACCTATTAACTTAAAATCTGTTTCTCTAGGATACCACAATCCCAGATCAGTCGTACCCTTAAGGTACTTGAAAATTCTTTTCACAACTATTAAGTGAGGTTCTCTTGAATCAGCCTGAAATCTTGCACAAAGACAGGTAGCATACATGATATCAGGTCTACTTGCAGTTAAATAGAGTAAAGAGCCAATCATACCTCTGTAGTTAGTAATATCTACTGATGAACCAGTATCTTTATCTAACTTGGTTGCAGTGGCCATGGGAGTGGATGTTGTTGAACTATCTTGCATTCCAAACTTCTTCAGTAAGCTTCTGGTGTACTTGGATTGATAGATAAAAGTACCTTCTTCATTTTGCTTGACTTGAAGTCCCAGAAAATAGCTGAGTTCTCCCATCATACTCATTTGATATCATGACTGCATTAGCTTTGCAAACCTCTCACATAGTTTGGCATTTGTAGAACCTAATATGATATCATCAACATATATTTGTACCAAAAGTAAGTCCTTTCCATGGTTGAGGTAGAACAGTGTTTTATCAATTGTACCTCTGTGAAATCCACTTTCCAGAAGGAATTGAGCTAAAGTCTCATACCATGCTCTAGGAGCTTGCTTAAGGCCATAAAGTGCTTTGTCAAGCATGCAGACATGATTTAGAAATTTTGAATCTACAAAGCCTGGAGGTTGTTCAACATAGACCTCTTCTTCCAATTCTCCATTAAGAAAAGCACTTTTCACATCCATTTGAAAGACTTAACTTTTTGTGAGCAGCATAAGCCAAAAAGATCCTTATGGCTTCCAATCTAGCAACTGGTGCAAATGTTTCATCATAATCAATACCCTCCTATTGAGAGTAGCCTTTAGCAACCAGCCTTGCTTTATTCCTTGTAATTATACCATCACTATCAGTTTTGTTTCTGAACACCCATTTTGTGCCAACAACTGATCTGTTCTTTGGTCTTGGCACTTGGGTCCAGACTTTATTTCTTTCAAATTCATTTAACTCTTCCTACATTGCTTGCATCCAATCAGCATCTTGAAGAGCTTCTTCCACTTTCTTTGTTTCAGTCTGAGATAGAAAAGAATGATAGAGACATTCATTTGATGCTGCAGTTCTAGTTCTGACACCTGCTTCAGGATCTCCAATAATTAAGTCAGGTGTATGTGATTTGGTCCACTTCCTTGCAGATTGAAGTTGACTTCTAGAACTGGATCCTCCCCCATGATACATGCTGTCTCCATCAGCATTATCTGATGCTCCCCTGTAGTTATGCTCTCTGAGACTTCAGAGTTTGACTTGGATCCTTCAGGATTGAACTAGATGAATCAGCACTTGAAGAGCCAGTGATAGGTTCTGATGCTTCTTGAGAGTCTTGAGATGTGATAGGATCTTCAGCTTGCTCCCCCGGGACAGGTGCATTTTCATTTGGAGTTGTTACCATAGATTCAATGACATCAGTACTTACAGGTTCAGAGTTTAAGTCATCAAAATTTACAGAATCAGAATTTAATTCTTCTTTTTCAAATCTCAGCTGATCGTGATCATTGAAATCTTCAAGTCCAGTAATCTTCTTATCATCAAAAGATACATTGATAGATTCCATGACAACTCTTGTTCTTAAATTGTAGACTCTGAAGGCTTTTGTGGAAAGTGGATATCCAACAAAAATTACTTCATCAGCTTTTAGATCAAATTTTGACAGCTGTTCAGGATGAGTCTTAAGAACAAAACACTTACATCCAAATACATGAAAGTATTTCAGATTTGGCTTCTTTTTCTTCACCATCTCATATGGTGTTTTTCCATGCTTGTTTATGAGTGTTGCATTTTGTGTAAAACAAGCAGTCTGCACAGCTTCAGCCCAAAAGTAGGTTGGCAGCTTTGCTTCATCAAGCATAGTTCGTGCAGCTTCAATGAGAGTCCTATTCTTTCTTTCTACAACTCCATTTTGCTGTGGAGTTCCCAGTGCAGAAAATTCCTGTTTGATTCCATGTTCTTTGCAGAACTCTTCCATGATTGAATTCTTGAACTCAGTGCCATTATCACTTCTTATAATTTTAACAGAATCTTTGACCAACTTATCTAGTTGTCTGACATGATCATTTAGAGTAAATGCAATTTCATTCTTCTTGTGCAAGAAGTACACCCAGGTGTACCTTGTGAACTCATCCACTATAACCATAACATATTTCTTTTTTGCAATAGACATGACATTGACTGGACCAAATAGATCAACATGCAGTAGGTGATAAGGCTCAAGAATTGATGACTCAGTTTTGCTCTTGAAAGAAGATTTTCTTTGTTTTGCCTTTTGACATGAATCACAAAGGCCATCAGGAGCAAATACTGATTTTGACAATTCTCGCACAAGATCTTTCTTTACAAGCTCATTTATGTTGTTGAAGTTTAAATGAGAGAGTCTTTTGTGCCAATTCCAGCTTTCTTCAATTGATGCTTTACTCAACAGACAGATTGCAGAACCATCAGAACTTATTGAAAGTCTAGCTTCATAAATGTTACCATACCTGTAACCTTTCAAAACCATGTTGCCTGTAGAATTGCTTACAACTTCACAGTGTTCTTCAAAGAAATCCACATGATAACCTCTGTCACAGATTTGACTCATACTTAGCATATTTTGTTTAAGTCTTGAGACAAGAGCTACTATTTCAATGATGACATTCCCAAGATTAATATTGCCATATCCCAGAGTTTTTCCCATGTTGCCATCTTCATAAGAAACTTCTGGGCCAGCTTTCTCTACAAAGTCTGAGAGCAGGTCTTTATTTCCAGTCATATGTCCTGAACATCCACTATCCAGTACTAGGATGTTTCTCCTGTTGCCCTGCCATCACAAAGACCACTAATGGTTACTTTTAAGGACCCATACTTGCTTGGATCCTTTGGTCTTTTTAAGTTTGTTAACATTTGCAGCGGATTTAATATCAGAGTTTATGCTAACATGCTGTTTATCAGAACTTATATCAGACTTTGCATCAGATTTTACACTAGAAGGAATTAAAGCAACTTTCTTCAAAGAAGGTTTTATTTGATAATAATCATAGTATAAACTATGATATTCCTTACAAGTATAAATGGAATACCATAAACTTCCACAATGAAAATAAGGATTTTGTGGCTTAAACCTAACAGACTGACTCTTAACTCATGACTTAGGAGGTAAAGAGTTTATATTCTTATTCTTCCTGTAAAAAGAAGCAAGATGGTTAGAGTTTCCACAATTATAACATTTCTTTCTAGGAGCATTAGGAATAGGCATATAATTATTTCTTTCCATTCCTATTTTTCCTAGCCTCCTTAACCTTGTTGACATTCCTTATTTCTTTCAGCTTATGCTTAAGCTGCTTCTTTGTCATTAAGCCTATGTTGACTTCAGCTGGTTTATCCTGTTCTAATTTATCAGAAGTTGACTTCTCCTTAACTTTTGTCACAGACTCTTTCATCTTTTCAGAATCAGACTTTACAGTTTTAGCTACAAACTTAACAGGATTTACCTTTGGCTTAACAGTTTGTTTAACAACAATTGGCTCAATTTGTTCAGCTCCTTTTTCACTTTTATCATCTCCATAACCTAAGCCCTCTTTCCAGTTTCCACTACTTAATAAGTTCTGAGTTGTTCTACCAGAGTTAGTCCAAGTCCTGATAATCTCTTTTTCTTTTTCTAACTCAGTTTTGAGAGATTTATTCAATATTAGCAATTCATCTCTAACATTAAAAGCATCATCTCTCTCTTTCTGAGTTTGATGGAACATAACTCACTTTTTTTCTAAATAATAATCCCTTTTCTTAAAAGCAAGATTTTCAGAAGTTAATCTTTCACATATTAAAGTTTAATCTCTATAGCTAATAAACATGGTTTTAAGATATAATCTCAACTCAGTAATATCATCAGTATGAAAGGCATAAGTTGTTTGAGGTACCTTTAATTCAGCAGTTTCAGGGCTGCCATCAGCATTTGCCATCAAGGCATAGTTCACCTCATCTTCAGAATCTGAAGAGTCTGTCCAGCTTTTCTTCTTTGTGACAAGTGCCTTGCCTTTGTCACTTTTTCCTTTCTTGCAGTCAGGAGATATGTGGCCTCTTTCACCATAATTGTAGCATTTGACTTTTGAATTGTCTCCTTTGTCAGACTTTGCACCTTTGCCTTTAGATTTTCTAAAACCTTTCTTATCAGTACTTCCACCTTTCTTGAAAAACTTCTTTCCCCTTCTGAATTTCCTGTAGGCTATCTTTGTGATACCCTTCACCATAAGAGCACACAATGTCATTATCTCTTCATCAGCATCTATTTCAGGTAAACTTTCAGTTTCTGAATCATCATCATCAGAACTTGATGATTCTGAATCAGACTTTGTGATGAGAGATTTTACTTTGCCTTCCTTTGAGATAGCCACTTTGGGGAATTCCTCCTCAGCCTTAAGAGCAACTGTCCTTGACTTTCTCCCTTGTCTCTTGCTTCTTTGATCCATCTCAAGTTCATAAGTCTTGAGCATACCATAAATTTCATCAAGAGTAGTTTCATCAAGAGCATAGTTGTCTCTTATAATAGTAGCCTTCAAATCCCAACTTTTAGGAAGATCTAAAAGGAATTTTAGATTTGAATCTTCAAGATCATTTTCCTTGTCCACCAGTGACAGATCATTCAAGAGTTTGACAAACCTGTCATATAAGTCAGTTAATGACTCATTACTTTTTGAGTCAAAGTGCTCATACTCTTGAGTGAGTATAGTCCTCATGTTCTTCTTGATTGCATCAGTTCCCTGGCATCTTATCTCCAAAGCATTCCATATCTCCTTTGCAGTCTTGCAATGAATTACCCTGTTTGACATGACATTATCAATGGTACTATGCAGCAAATCCCTTACCTTTGCATCCTTGCAATGGATGAGATATCTTCAGCTGTGTACTCACTTTTCTCCTTTGGTATGGTCTTTGCTGGCTGATCTGCAATGACAACAGAGAGTTTGGTTAGCTTATGCGGTCCTTCATTAATTCTGTCAAGGTATTCTAGTTCCGTAGCTTCCAGAAATATAGCCATCTTCACTTTCCATATGGGGTACTCAGAAGGTCTTAGTATGGGAATCCTTATAGTCTCATATCGACTGTGGATTTGAGTCTTTTGAGTTTCTTCAGTTTTGGTGGGCTTGGTTGGATTTTCTGCTTCTTCAGATATGATTGTTTTGGATCTTTACTGTATGTATGTTAACATATAGGCTCTGATACCACTTGTTAGGTCACACAACACTGTAAAAAGGGGTTGAATACAGTGTAGAATATAATCAAATCGATTTCAAACACAAGTAACAGTAAACAGATATATTCGATATAATAAACTCTGTTACAATGGAACTGTTCTCTCTCAGTGATGAATAAATATCACAAGAGCTGCTAGGTTAGAATGTATGATCTTCTCGATAATGATATCACATATAGTGTAAACCTATGTTTGTGTTTATATAGTACACAGTTACAAGATAACTTCTAATTGATATGGAATATAATTCAGTCTCCTAAAATATATCAATCAGATATCTTATAGAATTCTTTAAGTCCTCTAAATCTTTCCATGCATATCTTCTTTTTGTATTATTCTCGATCATCTTTCCTGTAAATCAGCTTCCTTCCTTAACTGTTAGTCCTCCAGTACTTAAGTTCTGATATCGATCTTCTGATATTTATCTTTTGATAATCTAAGTCCTGATATCCTTAAGTTCTGACTTCCAGTAAGTACTGATTCCAGTAAATACTGATATTTCCTGTTTGTTAAGATCTGAAAACTAAACATGAAACATATTAGACATGACATCTCAAATATATCTAACATAAACAAAGCAAGGTTGGTTGGAAAAGGCTACTCACAGGAGGAAGGAATTGACTATGATGAAACTTTTGCTCCAGTTGCAAGACTTGAAGCAATAAGGATTTTTCTTGCATTTGCTGCATATTCAAATTTTAAAGTATATCATATGGATGTCAAGAATGCATTCCTTAATGGTGAGTTGGAAGAAGAAGTTTATGTGCAACAGTCACCTAGCTTTGAAGATCCAGAATTTCCAAATTTTGTATACAAGTTACTCAAGGCTCACTATGGAATAAAACAAGCACCTAGAGCTTGGTATGACACACTGTCAGAATTCTTAATCAAACATGGATTTACTAGAGGAACAATAGACAAGACCATCTTCTACAAGAAGCATGGTAATGATATGATCCTAGTTCAGATTTATGTGGATGATATTATTTTTGGTTCTATAAATGAAAATCTGTGTGAAATATTTTCCAAGCTTATGCAAAGTGAATATGAAATGAGTATGATGGGGGAATTGAGTTATTCTCTTGGTATTCAAGTCAGTCAAAGAAGTGATGGAATTTTCATCAGCCAAACTAAGTATGTCAAAGATTTATTAACAAAGTTTGGTATGGTTGATTTTTCACCTGCATCTACACCTATGTCTACAGCTACAAAATTGGATGAAGATAAAAAGGGCAAAAATATAGATATTTTAAGCCACAGAGGAATGATTAGATCTTTGTTGTACTTAACTGCAAGTAGACCAGACATCATGTTTGCTACATGTCTGTGTGCAAGATTTCAAGCTAATCCAAAAGAATCATATTTAATGGTTAAAAAGAGGATTTTCAGATACTTGAAGGGGACACCAAACATGGGATTATAGTATCCTAAGGGAACTGGTTTTGAAGCTATTGGATACATAGATGCAGATTTTGTTGGATGAAGGGTTCACAGAAAGAGCACTAGTGGAAGCTGTCAGTTTTTTGGACAAATACTTGTATCTTGGTATAGCAAGAAACAACAATCTGTGTCAACTTCCACAGCCGAGGCTGAATACATAGCTGCTGGAAGTTATTGTGCTCAAGTGCTTTGGATTAGAAATCAACTAATGGACTATGGCCTAGTGTTACATAAAATTCTAATTATGTGTGATAATACTAGTGTTATATCTATTATGGCTAATCTAGTTAATCACTCTAGAACAAAGCACATTGATGTAAGGTACCATTTTATTATAGAATATGCTGCAAATGGTACCATTGAGCTCATTTTTGTTCCAAAAGAAAAACAATTAGCTGACATTTTTACTAAACCTTTGGATGAAGCACTTTCACTAGACTTGTAAGTGAAATTGGTATGTTAAATTCTTCATCCTAAGGCAAGAACTCAGATAGTATTTTACAGCATATTAGTTTCTAGTTAATCAAAATTAATTTGATTTAATTAGAAATTAACTGGAATATGAATTATAAATATTTCAGAAATCTCTGCATATTTATGTTTCAAAATTCAAAATTTAGCTTGGAATTTTTCAATTCTAAGAAAACTGTCTAAATGTTGATTTGTATTCTCAATATGTAAAATTAGCACAAGGAAGAATCAAATTGATTAAAAGTGTATAGAGAACTGAGTTCTCGATAAGTCTAATTGACTTATCGACAAGTCATTTTAAGACTTCTCGAGTGAGTTATCGACAAGTCAATTCTCTGACGTCTCGAGGGACTTCTCGATAAGCTTTATTATGAATTTCGATAAATCATTGTAGATTTCTCTATAAGTGTTAACTCACAAAGTTCCCTACAAGTATATTATTCGACTTATAAATAACTCAGAACTTATATAATTTGATTTTATAAATAATCTTGGTAAAATAATTTTGATAAAATTATTCTGATTTTATTTTGATTTATTCAAATAAAAATTAGAAACAAATCAGTCCATTGAGGACAAACTGAGTATTTATTTGACATCTCGACAAGTCAGTTTTAGTACTCTAAAAGAGTAAATTAAAATGACTTCTCGATATGTAATTTTATTTTCAAAATGACTTCTCGATAAGCAAATTCCAAATGTTTATTTTTGAGCTCTCGATAAGTCATTTGATTTTACTATAAATACTCAGACATCTCGATACACACATACTTACGCCTTTGAGAACTCCAAGTGACCTTAAATTTTCAAATCTAAACTGATTTCTCTCACGTTTCAAGCTCTTTCACTCTCATTTTTCTTACCCATTCCTTCTTACTCAACAACAATGGCACTCAACAATGTTAGAGCTGATATCCCCAAGAATGGAACTAACTACCTCGCTTTTAATGATGCTAATCAGGCCCCTGATTCTTTCAAGGGGTTTGTCAAGTTTTGGTCTGAATCATATCTTGCAGGTTCTTTAACTGCTAATCCAATCCTGTACCTAGATGTTATGCATGAATTCTGGACAACTGCTATGGTGAGAACAGTTATGAATGACAACTCTCTATCTATGGCGGTGACTTGCTCAATTGGAGGCCAACAAATTGAGTTCAATGAGTTAGATGTGAATACAGCTTTGGGTCTTCCAACTGAAAATCTGGTGGAGGTGCCAACACAAGATGAGCTAGCAGAGTTCATGGATTTCATAAACTATGGTGGAAGAATCAACCTAGCAAGTCTGAACAGAACAAACCTAAGGAAAGAATGGTCCTTCTTGTTTGATTCTATAGTGAGGGCCTTCACTTGCAGGAAGACATGATATGACAACATATCAAGTGTGGTGCAAAAGCTGGTATTCTCCATAGCCCACAACAGACACTTTAATGTTGGTCTATTGATCCTGGAAGAACTTGCCACCAGGCTCACAATGCCCCTAGCTGCAAGAGGTAAGGAAATTTTCTTTCCTAGATTTATTATATCTACTTTAAATCATAAAGTATCAGACATACATTTGCTTAATGGTATAGACAACACAAAAATAGGTAATTGTAAGTAAGTGTCCAAAAGAATATTTGGTTCACTTACTACAAAGAACAAAGTAACTGTAAGTCTAAAAATCACTGCATTCATGATGGAGAGGTTTAAGACTTACCCTTACCTCATGCCTGATATGAGATCAAATGCACAATCTCATACAGCAATGGTCCCTGAACCTGTAGAAGTACAAATACTGGACAATCAACAGGGGCCTTCCCAAGTTGAGACCACTATTTCTGTACCACTAGAAGCTAGGAAGCCAACCACCTCATCCTCTCAAAAGGGTGAATTGAGTAAAAAGAAGAGAAAGCAGGCACCCCTACCAATTATCAATGAGAGTGGTGAGGATGACATACAGATAGAGTCAACCATGGTCAAGAAACCAAAGAAGGCTAAAAACTTAGAGCTGACCACTCAATCCACCGATGCATTCTCCCAACAGGATGTAGTTGTAAAACAGGGAAATAAACTGACTCTAGAGGCATCCTCTCAACAGGGTGTCTCTATTGAAAAGAGCACTCTCTCTAGTGCATCATGTAATGAGTTTGCACAATCATCACTTGAAGAAATTCATGTGTATGGAAGGAGAAATAAGGATGGCACACACAAGGAGAGCACATCCTTTGAAGCTCCCTCATCTATTCAGGGGGAGCTGCCAACACTCAATACTAAAATTCAAAATCTTCTATCTAAAATTTCTTCTTCCTACACAACACTTGAATTTAATTCTTAAGTGCAAACCCACTCAAGTGACTTGGTTCAAGAAACCTTGTTAGGCCCTTAATCAACTGTAGGAGGGTGAATACAATTAATATAATTAACTCGACAAAGCTTCAACATAATCAACATTTTTTATATTAATCTTATAAAAACTTATTATATAAGTACTCTCTCAAAAGGATAAACAAATATCCTTGAGAGCTACTAGGTTATACGAAAGATATAACAATGTCACATTGCTTATAGCATGAACCTAGTCTATGCTTTATATAGAGCACAACTACCAATATTTAAGGAATCTTATTCTATTAACAACAAGGAAACCTATACTATTGCTTCTGAGATAAAGTCCTTCACCGCCTTGAAATTCCTGTTTCCTTTTCCTCTTCGAAGATCAACTGATATGACAAATACTAATTTCATTATCCCTTGACATCATCATCTGTTGAAATCATCATCCGTTGATATCCTATAATCCGTTGATAATTCATCATTCATTGATGTTGTCATCAGCATCCGTTGATGTATAAGTTCTGAAATGAACTTCAGATAATTTCTGTTTGATATCATCAATTGCTTCTAAGGATCTCCCCTACTTGTTCATTATGGAATTATGGTCAAGTTCCAATTGATGATGTCAAAACTATCTGTTGTGCATATGTTGTGTACTTGATGATTTCATAAACAAAACATCTAAGTAGATTTTACTTAGTGAAATAATGTAGCACTTGACGGATAAGAATTATAGTCTCGACGGATAACTCATTATAGTCCCGACGGATGATGACTTATTATCCATCGAGTGAGTAGCTTATGTAATAATGAGTCTGTAGCACAGTTCTGTATACATCTTTGTATAGATTATGTAGTAACCTATAAGTCATGTTAAATTTAACTAGATATGCATAATAGGTTGATTAATTGTATATAAATGATGTCTTGTAATTCTGCATAAGTGAAATGAAGTCAAGTGCCAAAATAGCTACCGACGGATGTTTAATATAGCAGTCGACGGATGATCAATGAAGCCATCAACGAATGTTCATAAAGTCGACGGATGAGCATATATCCAACGGATGTTCATAAATTCCAACGGATGATCATATAAAGAATTCAAACAGCAGTTGAACAGTGACAACAGGGCACAGGCGTCGAGATGTATACAAATCTACTGTGGAAGCCCATTAACTGGGTAATAGAGGACGAAAAGTAGCAAAGTTTAAGACTGATAGTTTTTATATTTTTTCAGTCTTTTTGACTTTGTAATCTTGGTAATATATAAACCAAGAACGTAGAAAATAGAAATAAGTGAGTTGAGATACACAAACAGAGAAATCTTTATAAGCAGAATCATTAGCATTTCCCTGTATTCTCAGTAGTTCAATTTGTAAGCAGCTGTGAGCATTCTTGCACACAGAATTCTCTCGATATATATAATATATATCTCTGGTGGAATTGTTTAAATCCACCAGAAAGTTTTTAAAGACTCTTGTTTTTAATTATTTATGTTTTGATTCAATTAAGTTTCTACTTCGTATTGTGCTAATCAAAACACTTATATCTATATTCAAGTTTGAACATTTTTATTTCGAGAAAAAGGTTCAAGAATTCCATTCAACCCCCCTTCTGTAATTCTTGCTATATTGTCAAGGGACTAACAATTGGTATCAGAGCAAGATCTTAATCTACAAAAAGTTTAAAGATCAAAACAATTCAGCAAGATGAACAAGAAAGACGTTGGAGTCAAGATTCCTTTTCTAGATAAAGATAATTACCATCATTGGAAGGTAAGATGCATCTTCATATGCTTTCTCATGATGAGGCCTATGTGGACTGCATAGAAAGAGGCCCTCACGTTCCAATGAGAGCTGCAACAGGAAACGAGCCATCAGTTCCCAAGCCAAGGCACGAATGGTCTGATCCTGACATTGAACAAGTCAGGAAGGATAAAAAGGCCATGAACATTCTGTTCAATGGAGTTGATGCAGACATGTTTGACAACATTATCAACTGCAAAACTGCCAAGGAAGTCTGGGATACTATACAGATAATCTGTGATGGCACTGAGCAAGTTAGAGAAAACAAGATGCAGCTCTTGATTCAGCAATATGAGCATTTTCACAATGATGAAAGTGAGTCACTCACTGACATTTTTAGTAGATTTCGAAAACTACTAAATGCTCTTAAGTTGCATGGAAGAGTCTATCAGACTAAAGACTCTAATCTGAAATTCCTTAGATCTCTTCCAAAGGAATGGAAACCAATGACAGTCTCATTAAGAAACTCACAAGATTATAAAGAGTTTACTTTGGAGAGACTATATGGCATCCTGAAGACCTATGAGCTTGAGATAGAGCAGGATGAAATAATGGAGAGAGGAAAGAAGAAAGGAGAACCCATTGCACTAGTTGTTGATTTGGAAAAGGAGAAGGAAGTGAAGATGGAAGCTGTTGAGTCAACTTCTAAGGTCTGTAAGAACAAGGGCAAGGGGCTTACAGTAGAAAGTGAAGATTCATTGAGCCAAGCTCAAGTTCAAGAAGAACTTTGGAGCAGCCAAGCCAAATAGAAACATGGTGGATAAGTCAAAATTCAAATGTTCCAAATGTGGCTTGGCAGGGCATTTTGCAAATGAATGTAGAAAGTCAGATTCCAGTAAGAAAAGGTTTGAGTCTGTGGATTATAAGCAAAAATACTTTGATCTACTCAAACAAAAGGAAAGGGCTTTTATTACACAAGAGAATGACTGGGCAGCAGATGGTTTGGATAAAGATAAAGATGTCAGCTATGTCAATCTAGCCCTAATGGCCAAGTCTGATGAAACAGAGACAAGTTCCTCAAGCAATCAGGTAATTACTACAAACCTTGCACATTTATCTAAAGCTGAGTGTAATGATGCCATAAATGACATGTCTACAGAATTATATTATTTGCGTATTACTCTTAAGTCTCTTACTAAAGAAAATGCTAATATCAAAGAAAACAACTTGTTTTTAAGTGAGAGGAATAATGTGCTTGAGTCTCAGTTTGTTGATTTTGAGAAACTAAGAATTGAGTGTAAGATTGCCAAGGAGGAATTAACTGAGTCCTTGAAAAAGGAAGAGATTTTAAAGAAGCAGCTCGAGCGTGAACAAGAGGTGATTAAAGCATGGAAAACATCCAGGGATGTCCATGCTCAAAGCACCAAAGTTCAAGGAATTGAGTCTTTTTGTGATGAAACCTGGAAAAAGAGCAAAGAGAAACTAGAACCTAATTTGGTAGATGGTTTGCTAACAGATGTAGACTCGATGGAAAAAGTGTTATCTGTCGAAAGATGAAAATCCTCATCCGTCGGCTGTGAGCAAGCCCATTAGCAAAGCCAAACTAATCAAGCCGAATGAGAAATATGGGTCTGTTTCCAAGAACTTTGTTTCAGGAGAGTCAAGTCAAGTCAAGAAAGGGAAAAAGGCTAATGTTGGTCACATGACTGTCAAACAGTTAAGTGACAGACTTGAGAAAATTGAGGTAAAAACAGAGACAAAAAGGAAAAACAATAGGAATGGTAAAGTAGGGATTAACAAACACAATAACTACACACTTGATAAATATGCTCCTAGAAAAATCTGTGTCAAGTACGGTAGTGTAAATCATTTGTCTATTAATTGCAAATCTGCCATGCCTACTCCCATGTCTGTTCAGTCTCAATTTCCTAACATAAATGCCATGCCTCACATGCCTGTTAATGCTATGCCTACACAGAACATGAATGCACAGTTTGCTAATATGCCATTTGCACCTAATCCATATTATGCTGCATACAGTATACCTCAAATGCCATTTAACATGCCTTACTGGAATAACATGTTTACACCAAGCATGCCATTTCCTATTAGCCATAATATGCATGATAATTATGTTGCATTGAATGGTTTCAAAGGTCCAACCCAAATGACTAAGGAAGAATCTAAAATTCCTAAGTCAAATGAGATAAGACCTAAGAAACAGAAGAAGAAAGCTAACAAGGCAGGACCCAAGGAAACTTGGCTACCAAAATCAACTTGATTTGATTTTGATGTGTGCAGGGAAACAGAAGGAATCTTTGGTACTTGGATAGTGGTTGTTCAAGACACATGACTGGTGATTCTACCCTGCTCACAGAGTTTAAGGAGAGAGCTGGCCCAAGTATTACTTTTGGAGATAACAACAAGGGTTTACTGTGGGATATGGCTTGATTTCAAAGGATAATGTCATCATTGAGGAGGTTGCCTTAGTGGATGGTCTCAAACACAATCTGTTGAGTATCAGCCAGCTTTGTGACAAAGGCAATTCAGTAACCTTCAACAAAGAAGCCTGTGTTGTGACTAATTATCAAAGCAACAAAGTGGTTCTCACTGGTGTGAGAAGAGGAAATGTGTATCTAGCTGATTTCAACTCATCCAAAGAAGAATCTGTAACTTGCCTTCTCAGTAAAGCAAGTCAGGATAAAAGTTGGCTATGGCACAAGAAGCTATCCCATTTAAACTTCAAGATCATGAATGAGCTGGTAAAGAAAGAACTAGTAAGAGGCATTCCTCTAGTGGAGTTTACAAAGGATGGACTGTGTGATGCCTGCCAAAAAGGGAACCAGATTAAAGCATCATTCAGGAAGAAACTTGATTCAGCAATTGAAGAGCCTTTGCAACTGCTTCACATGGATTTGTTTGGACCAGTCAATGTATTGTCCATCTCAAGGAAAAGATTTTTCCTAGTAATTGTAGATGATTTCTCAAAGTTCTCTTGGACACATTTTCTAAAGTCTAAATATGAGGCTAGTGAAATCATCATCAATCACATAAGGCAAGTGAACAATCATCCAGATTTCAAGGTTAGAAGAATCAGGAGTGACAATGGAACTGAGTTCAAGAATTCTGTCATGAGAGCATTTTGTGAAGAAAATAGGATTCTGCATGAGTTTTCAGCAGCAAGGACTCCACAATAGAATGGAGTAGTGGAAAGGAAGAACATATCACTTATTGAAGCTGCAAGGACAATGCTTGAAGAATCTAAACTACCAATATATTTTTGGGCTGAAGCTGTAAATACTGCATGCTACACTCAGAACATTTCTCTGATTAATCAAGCAATATGCATGACTCCCTATCAATTGTTCAAGAACAAGAAGCCAACTCTAAACTTTCTTCATGTCTTTGGCTGCAAATGCTATATCCTGAGAAATCAAACTGATCAAAATGGGAAGTTTGATGCTAAAGCAGATGAAGGAATTTTTGTTGGATATGCTGTTGGTAAAGCATATAGAGTCTACAATCTAAGAACCAACATTGTTGTAGAATCTATACATGTTGTGTTTGATGATAAAAAGATTGAAGGACTAAAAGATAGAGATTACCATGAGAGCCTCAAATTCGACAATGTGGAGATGGTTAGTGATGACATTGATGATGAGAGTGATCAAAAAACAGTGTCTAAGGATAATGCAGACAAATCTACCACCAATGAAGCACAAAACTCAACATCTGTTGAGTTGCATAATGCTTCATCCGTCGGAAGGCAATCTGTGTTATCCGTCGGAAGACAACCTGCCTCATCCGTCGGTACTCAAAATTCACCATCCATCGGGTTATCAAAAGGAGCAGGAGGTCAAGACAGATCACCTATAGAAAATTCCCCTTTCTCAAATCAAAGATCCATAAACTCAGGGGGTGTTTCTAGCAATCAAAACTCAATCACACATCAAGACAATCATGAGGTCTCTTCATCTAGAGCTAATCTACCTCAACAAAAGAAATGGACAAAAGATCACCCCTTTGAGCTTATCATTGGTGATGTTTCTTCTAGAGTTCAAACAAGAAGAGCAACTCAGGAAGAATGTCTATACATCAGCTTTCTGTAAAAGGAAGAACCAACGAAGGTAGAAGAAGCTTTGTTGGACCTTGATTGGATTTTAGCTATGCAGGAGGAGCTAAACCAATTTGAAAGGAATAATGTATGGAAGCTGGTACCCAAGCCTAAAGGAAAGAATCCAATAGAAACCAAGTGGGTATTCAGAAACAAGATGGATGAAAATGGCATAGTAATCAGGAATAAAGCTAGATTGGTTGCTAAGGGTTATTTTCAGCAAGAAGGAATAGATTTTGATGAAACTTTTGCTCCTGTTGCAAGACTTGAAGCCATTAGAATCTTCTTAGCCTATGCAACCCATGCCAATTTCAAGGTCTATCAAATGGATGTCAAAAGGGCCTTTCTAAATGGAGATTTGGAGGAAGAAGTGTATGTTAGTCAACCTCCTGGTTTTGAAGATCCAAATTTTCCAGAATATGTCTATTATCTTCTGAAAGCACTTTATGGACTGAAGCAAGCACCCAGAGCCTGGTATGACACTTTATCAAAGTTCCTTTTGGAAAATCATTTCACAAGAGGTACTGTAGATAAAAGTTTATTTTTCAGAAATGTTAATGGCTCTAGTATACTTGTTCAAATTTATGTAGATGCTATTATTTTTGGCTCTACAGATGAGAAACTTTGCAAAAAGTTTGCCAAATTGATGCAAAGTAAGTATGAAATGAGTATAATGGGAGAACTAACTTACTTTCTTGGTTTGCAAGTTAAGCAAGTTAGTGATGGAATATTCATTAGTCAAACTAAATATATTTTTGATCTTTTAAAGAAGTTTGATCTAATGGATTGCACATCTGCAAAAACTCCCATGGCCACTGCAACTAAGCTTGAACTAAACACTACTGAAAAGCCTGTGGATATTTCAAGTTATAGAGACATGGTTGGCTCACTTCTGTACTTAACAGCTAGTAGACCAGATATAATGTTTGCTACATGTTTATGTGCTAGATTTCAGGCTGATCCTAGAGAATCTCACTTGATAGCTATTAAGAGAATTTTCAGATATCTTAAAGGAACACCAAAACTTGGCATTTGGTACCTAAGAGATTCTAGTTTTGATCTAACTGGTTATTCAGATGCAGATTATGCAGGTTGTAGAATTGATAGAAAGAGCACAACAGGAACTTGTCAATTTCTAGGAAACAAGCTTGTGTCCTGGTTCAGTAAAAAGTAAAATTCAGTTTCTACTTCTACAACTGAAGCTGAATATATTGCTGCTGGCAGTTGCTGTGCACAGATTTTATGGATGAAAAATCAATTGCTAGACTATGGTTTGAGTTGAGAGGATTCCTATTTTCTGTGATAACGCAAGTGCAATTGCCATCACTGAAAATCCAGTGCAACATTCAAGGACAAAGCACATAGACATCAAGTACCATTTCATAAGGGAACATGTGATGAATGGTATTGTGGAATTACATTTTGTTCCGAGTGAAAAGTAACTTGCAGATATCTTTACCAAGCCACTGGATGAATCCACCTTTTCAAGGTTGGTAAGTGAGTTAGGTATGCTTAATTACTCTTAAATTTATCTGAGTTATTTTGCAAGTTGTAATGTAGCCAGAAATTTAGTTGATTTTTAAGTCTTGGATGAAATTTTGGCTAAGTCAAAATTTGCATCTCGACGGATGACCCTTATCCATCGAGTTTAGTCATCCGTCGATATACTAATTGCTAATAAAAGTCAATTATTTTTCTGGAATACTTTATGTCTCGACGGATATCAGTTTATCCTCATCCGTCGAATTATCTAAATCTCAGCCGTTAATTCCCTGAACATTATTCATCGAGTATACTTACAGTTTGTAAGCATTACACGACGGATAATGGGTAGAATTTTTATCAGTTTACTTTTAAACGGCTATTTTAGGCAATTTCTATTGGTTAATTTACTTTAATTTATTATTTTTATCAGTTATTTTTGAGATAGTATAAAAGCTTATTTCATAGAAATTGTTTTCTTTTATCATTCTCAAATTTAACTGCTTTTATTTCATTCTCTCTCAAGCAAATATTCTCTTTCTCTTCAAGATTTCACTCTCTAACAATGGCACCTATAGTAAAGATTATGTCTCAAACTGGGTTCATTTATGAGAAGAACAACTTCACTGCTTTGATCAATAAGGGTATTCATCAATCAGAGGATTATCACAAGATGATGCACTTTGTGAAGAATAGCAAGCTAAATTACGCCATGCTGGAGTCACCCATAATCTTCTGTGAAGTTGTTGAAGAGATATGGACCACTGCTATCTACAACTCTGTTGACAAGGCCATTACTCTAACCATCAAAGGTAATGAGTTCTGTATCAATAGTGATGTAATAAAAGCATGTTTCAAAATTCCTGATAATAATGTGACTTCACCACACAATGACACTGATATTATCAATATGCTTAATTCCATGCATTATGCACTTCCTACTACTAAATTTAGTGATATTAGGAGATTGGGTCTTAGGAAGGAGTGGAGTTTCTTGTGTGATGTAGTTACTAAAGTTTTCTCTGGAAAAGTCTGTAATTTTGATTCAGTGAATATTTCCATGCTTAACATGCTATACATGCTAGTTACTGATAAATTTTATAATTTTAGTGACCTTGTCTTGTTTGAGTTAGGTTTTAAACTAGGTGAGTTAGCTAAAAGAGGTAAGAATGTGTATTATGTTATATTTTTCATGTTATTGGCTAACCAGCTATGTCAAGAAATTGTGCTTGAGAACCCAAACACCAAACTGGCTTGTTGGGTTCAAGAGAGAAGACTCATTACAGATTTGAACAGAGCCAACCATCACATGGATGTGCCAATGTTCTATTTTCTTGTAATGCAGGCACCTCAGGTAAGTGAGGTAAGTTCATCTCTCCCTACAACTACTCCAACCTCCACTATTTGTTTGACTTCAGGAGTAGCTATGGCAACTGTGCCAATGACCAAACAGTTGCCTACCAAACCCTCTACAATTTCCAAATCTAAATCAAAGAAAACCCACTCTGGCATCTCTCAAAAGATGCCAGTTGAAAAATCCACAAAAGCAAAAAATGGGAGTGTGAAGGAGGGAAAGTCAGGTGAGGGAAGGGGTAAATATCAAAGAAACCCCAAGAATAAGGTTGGAGAGTTGAGTGAATCCCAGCCTAGCCACACTGCAGTTACCCAACTAACTGCAGTGCTTAAAAAGGATAAAACTTACTTCTAGCTGCATCCTCCCAAAAGGATGCAGTTATTGAACAAAGCTCTCAGCCAAGAGCACTGGCCAAAAGGGTTAGGGACACAAGCTCACCCCAAACTTACACAAGAAAGAAGAAATCTAAAACCTCTGGGGATGCACAGGGCACACACACAGTGCAAACTGGTGCTAAAGACACAGTCCCTGCACTCTCTCAAATTTAGTTTGATGTGGCTCCAATAAATGTGGAGTCACAGCCAAAATCTCTATTTATAGAAGCATCTGATACACCATACTCACCAACAAACTCTTTGGAAGTGGATATGATAAACACTTCAATTCCTGATTCCCCTTCTTTAACTCTGTTGGGGAAGCCAAAATCTAGTGCAAGTGAGCATCATCTTTTAGATGATTTGTTGGCTCACTTTCCAATTCTTTCAGATACTATTGTGACATATGTGCCTCAAATATCTTCAATCAACACAGAGTCAACAATAGTTTCTCTTCCCACCTCATTCATTTCTACTCTCTCGATGGATATTGCTCATCCGTCGAGTAGTGATTGTATCCCGACGGATAAGCTTAACAGCAGTTATCTGTCGGATAGCATTACCACTCACTCGATGGATATCACTTATCCGTCGAGTATCTCTGCACAACTTCAAACTTCAATTATTTCAAGTGCAGAAGATTTAGTGGTTGTACAGTCACTCTTAGGACTAAGAGAGGAGAGTGTATTGAGTGAGAGGCTGGGTTGCTCCCAGGCAAAAGGAGAGGAAAAGAGTGAAAATCAGCAATCCATTTATTCAGGATTGGCAAAAGTGAGTGAGAGGAGTCCCACCTTAGTAGGTGAAAGCGAGGGTGTGAGGGTGGGGAGCCAGGGTGAGACCCTGATGCAACAAAAGAGAGATTATGAGAGAAAAGCAGGTACAAAAGTAATAAGGGTGGATACAGCCATTGCTCATGAGTCAATGATTGTGGATGATGCTGAAAAGGAAAGAAAATTTCAGTAACATTACAAGGCTATAATTGATAACATTTCCTTAGATGCTGACACTTTTACTCATCCCGTGTCAGCCTATCAATTGTTGGCTGCTCAGGGCAATGAGGAGGCAGAAAAGACATTAAATTTGGTGCATACTTCAGAATCTCTAAAAAGGGATAAAGCTGCTGTCAATTTAATGCCTCCTACAGCTGATGAGCCATCTGAAGAATTTGGAGTAAATTCTAATGATGATGACTCTATTTCATTTGATGGAAGCATGAACTTAGGGGGAGATGAAGGCCCAAGTTCTATTCCTGATCTACCTGAATGGGCCTTGATTAAGGAATCCACACCTGGACAATTTAATATATCCTTGGTCAAACAAATCATGTCTATCCAAAAGGCCATTCAGAAGAGCTCAAATGCTGGTACCAAGGCTGTTCTTCAAGCTCACCTAGATTCTTTACATCTAATGAAGCTACAGCAAGTCAGACAGAATCTGAGTGTAGATGAAATCAAAAAGGATATAGCTGACTTGAAGACCTACAATTCTGAGAAGCTGGATTAAGTCATGCCATATGGTACCATACAAGATCTATTACTGAGACTGGGGAGAGAATCAGATTCTGAAAAGAAGCTGGCCAAACTGGAAGATAGAGTTCAAGCTATTGAGAATTCTGTGGCCATCCTTCTTCAAAATCAACAGTCTCAGACAAATCTTCTCATTCAACTGGCTAAAGCACAAGGCCTAACTCCTCAACTTGATGATAGCAAAAAGGGGGAGAGAGAACCAAGTAAGGGGGAGAAAGGACCAAGTGAGGGGGAGAAACTTCAAGTTCAAATCAGCAAAATAATTGTACCTTCAATTACTGTCTCCAAGCCACCAGTTGCAGATGGTAAATTATTCAAAATCATCCTTAAAGAACCCCTTGGATACTGTGTTTGAAACACCCAAGCCTGATGAAAAGAAGCTTCTGTCAAGATCAATTGCTTTCTATAAAGATCC
Organism: Apium graveolens; assembly: GCF_009905375.1. Taxonomy (NCBI): domain Eukaryota; kingdom Viridiplantae; phylum Streptophyta; class Magnoliopsida; order Apiales; family Apiaceae; genus Apium; species Apium graveolens. The sequence continues at coordinate 56,463 of NW_027418586.1, forward strand.
AGCTGATTCATCTTCAAAAAGAAGAATTGCTAAGATATTCAGAAATGGAAAGGAAATTTGTGTGATAGCTGGACATCCTCAATTTTCTCAAGCAAAGAGAGAAGAAAAGGCAAGATTAAAGCAGGAAAAGAAGCAAGCTGCTCTAGATGCAAAGAAGGCTAAACAAAAGAAAGAGCAGATTGCTATCTTAGCCAAGCTACAGGCTGTAAGTTCATCTCAACAAATTCCCACTCAACCTTCTGAAGCCACTGAATAAAGGAAGCAAATTGAGGAACAGAAGAAATCCCCAAGGAAGAAAGAATTGGCTAGAAGAACAAAAAGGAAACTGGATATTGTTGACAAGGAATTGGAAGATCAATTTCCTAAGGTACCCACACCAGCTACAACTCAAGCATCAAAGCTCTTTGTGGTATTTGAAGATATAAATGTGGTGGATCCCTACAGGAATATTCATGGTGAACCTATTGTGCCCAAGGATGAGCCAATGGAGTGGGATAACATACCAATTCCTGACTTCAGTTTACCAATCCTTAGCAAGCCAAAAAGGAAAAAGTCAAGGGTAGTCAAGAAAGTGAAGCTGTCACCTCTCAAATCCAAATCAGTAGTTAAAGCTCAACCCAAAGTCAACAAGGGAGACTACTTGTACTTATGTGACATCAAAGAATTTTCAGATCTAAACCTCTATTTGGATGAACTGGATGAAGTGAGGGGAATTGATACATACAGGAACCTACCTGAAAGGTTAGTGTTCAAGTACAAAGGAGGAAGGGAGGTTCAGTGGACACTTCATAGGATTCTTCAAGAAAGCCAAGCTGTACTGATTAAAGTTTATTCATCCTTCAAGAAGAACTTTGGGTTCAATGTAACTGCAAGAAGACTAGTATTGAAAAAGATTGAAGAACTAAGGAGTATTATAGCTAAAGATGCACTCCCAAAGACTCTAATCATCCCATACACAGGGAGAAGAGTGCATCTCAGGCCCTACTGGCTGATGGAGTTCATGGATGACAAAGGTGTGAGAATATTCTTCAGGTTAGAAGACCAATTGAGTATCTCTAGCAATGAGACTCTCTTGGAAATGCAAGAAAAGCTAGATCTCTCAGAATCTGATGAATTGGAATTCCACAGGCAGCTCCAAAATTAGATTGATGAAAACAACAGAAAGCTTGGAAGAAGATCCAGACCTTCAAGAAACTAGAAAAATCTGCTCAGGCTAAAGGAGCATCTTGATATAACTGTGAGCTAAACTTTGTACATTTTGATTAATTGAAGCACTTTCAGTATTATCTACTTATCTTTAAAGCTGTATGTTTAGGATGTTTTGTTATCATCAAGTATCTCTTAATTTATGGCTACAATTCCAGTAGACATAAATTGGGGGAGATTGTTGTGCATATGTTGTGTACTTGATGATTTCATAAACAAAACATCTAAGTAGATTTTACTTAGTGAAATAATGTAGCACTCGACGGATAAGAATTATAGTCCCGACGGATAACTCATTATAGTCCCGACGGATGATGAGTTATTATACATCGAGTGAGTAGCTTATGTAATAATGAGTCTGTAGCACATTTCTGTATACATTTTTGTATAGATTCTGTAGTAACCTATAAGTCATGCTGACTTTAACTAGATATGCAGAATAGGTTGATTAATTGTATATAAATGATGTCTTGTAATTCTGCATAAGTGAAATGAAGTCAAGTGCCAAAATAGCTACTGACGGATGTTTAATATAGCAGTCGACGAATGATCAATGAAGCCATCAACGGATGTTCATAAAGTCGACGGATGATCATATATCCAACGGATGTTCATAAAGTCTAACAGATGATCATATAAAGAATTCAAACAGCAGTTGAACAGTGACAACAGGGCACAGGTGTAGAGATGTATACAAATCTACTGTGGAAGCCCATTAACTGGGTAATAGAGGACGAAAAGTAGTAAAGTTTAAGACTGATAGTTTTTATATTTATTCAGTCTTTTTGACTTTATAATCTTGGTAATATATAAACCAAGAACGTAGAAAATAGAAATAAGTGAGCTGAGATACACAAACAGAGAAATCTTTGTAAGCAGAATCATTAGCATTTCCCTGTATTCTCAGTAGTTCAATTTGTAAGCAGCTGTGAGCATTCTTGCACACAGAGTTCTCTCGATATATATAATATATATCTCTGGTGGAATTGTTTAAATCCACCAGAAAGTTTTTAAAGACTCTTATTTTTAATTACTTATGTTTTGATTCAATTAAGTTTCTATTCCGCATTGTGCTAATCAAAACACTTATATCTATATTCAAGTTTGAACATTTTTGTTTCGAGAAAAAGGTTCAAGAATTCCATTCAACCCCCTTCTGCAATTCTTGCTATATTGTCAAGGGACTAACACTATCTAAATGCGGGAATCAAGTATGCATATTCAATCTTGCTTCAATGAATATTAAACTTTAACTCTTCATCCTAAACTATTTCTTTAACTTGAGCAATGTCAGAGGTTAACTTCACTTTCTCATCTCAGAATGCTTCAAATAAATTTTCTTCAGTATCAAGAGCTTGAACTACTGTATAGAATAAATCTATCAAAGTTTAAGATTTAAATTCCTCAGATACTGACTCCAGCTTTGGCTTTAGTCTTTGAAATCCTTGACTTTTCTTTTATCTTCTCATTTCCTTTAAGCTTCATGTCAACAGTTCTAATAGCTTGTGATCTTAGAGATCTTTCATCTTCTGCCTGACTGATTTCCCTTATAAATATACCTCTGGTTGGTCTGTTAGAAGGATCATCTTCCTAAAGTACTTGAGAAAAAACAACAATACCAACATTTGCTGTCTTTATAGAATTTTTAAAGTCTTCATCCATTTTCCTTAGTTGTTCAAGATCAACTACAGGATTTTCCTTTGTAAATATTCTTCTAATTACCTCAGAATCAAATAATTGAATCTTTGGATCCTTGTAGAACAAAGTTATCTTTCTTCCTTTAACTTTTAGAGTTTGAAGATATTGGGTTGCTTCAACACCAGCTTCATTCTCTAGAATACTTTAGTCTTCATCAGCAACATGTGTGACTTGTCAAGATTGTTGTATTTTAGTAGTCAAAATCAATTCTTCAACTCCTCTTTCATTCCTCTTACTTCCTCTTTTACTCTCCTTCTATTCCCCCTTATTACCTCCATCAGGATTTTCATCATCCAGTGCCTATCAATGACAGCTGTTTGTATTTAGATTTATCAATTCTCTACCCCTTTTTGGCATCATCACCAAGCAGTAGAGAAATAATCAGCTCCATTGAATTCTGTACTTCGGTAAGTTGATCAGACATTTGAGCTTGATGAGCTTCCAATCTAGCTTGACTGGCTTCAATTGCAATTTGTCTGGAAACTATTGGTGAAATTTATTTCTGAATTTCCTGATGAGTAAGTAGCTTTGAAGCAATCAATAATTCTTTAATCTGATTGATTTGAGTAGTAGTTGCTTCATGAGCTGTGTGTAAGGATCTGACAACCAAAGTTGATGATTTCAGATGATTCAGCACATCAGGATTTGTAATCTTCTGTTCAGTTGTTTCCAGATGTTCAATTGTATGTGTTCTGGAAATAGGATATGTATTATCTTTCCAATAAGCATTCCAGAGATTATCAGAATAATCCTGCTTCTTCTTAGCATCGAACTCTTTCATTTTATGTTGTCTCACATGCATAGGCATATCTTCAGGAAAGAAAAGATCATCCTCAAGATCTAACATAGAATTAGATACATGAGTTTCTTTACCATCATTAGATTCTTCAATAGCAGCTGGCTGTTGCACTAATTTCTAAACTTTATCGTCAGCTTCAGTATGCAGAATAAAGTGAGAAATTGATCCAGTGGCTTCAGAAGCTTCAATACCTTCAGCAATTATCTCCACATCTTCAAGTATTGTAGATAAATGAATTGGAGCTTCAAGATTAACTTCCAGGAGCGCAGGTCCTTAGAATGCTGTGATGATTCTGAAATGGATGAATCTTTATGAATGGACTGTTGTGCTACTACATCTTCAACAATAACATGGATTTCTTCAGGTAATGAAAAAGAAGAATTAATGGACTGTTTTTCAACAAAAACATGGATTATCTCATGTGGTGGAATAACAGAATGTATGGACTGCAAGAAAGTATAAGTACTTAGATTTGTAGGGAGATTAATAGCCTTTGATACATCAGAGTTTTCCTGAGATTCAACAGACTGCTGTTCAGCATCTGTTCCTTTAGTACTCTGAGCATCTGCAAATATATAGCAAATAAAACTTAACCTCTCTATTCTTTTAAAGTAGTCTCACTACTCCTCACACCACAATCTCATGACTTTTAATAGTCAGAGTTTCCTCACAAGGATTACTAAATCCTATCTCTCATCTACCTCTCCTTTTTCCAGGAAGGATCCTGCCTCTCTTAAATTCTGTTTTTCTCTCAATCTTTTCACACATCTTACAGAAAAAGGCTCAAAAAGATTGTGCTACAGAAATAAGAGGTGGCTAAAGAAGGGTGATCTGTGATCATACAACTAGAGGTAGTCCTTAACTAAGGTCTAGATGTAATCATGTCAACAGGATTTATATAATGAAAAGCATACTATAAATGCTGAAAGAACTAAATCAGAATTTAAAATAAATGCTGATAAAGTAACACCAGTATTTATACCTTGTGAATTCATAATTGGGCTCACAGTAGATATTGTGGTTATGACAGTTGTTGTTCATCAATAATGAGAACCTCCATTTGAATTAGAGAGGATTTGATCAGGTAACTATCATGTACCATGATCTTAAACCTTTGTTTTTCTTATAAAGAACTAACACTTGAATGTGTTTAATAAAAGCTATCACAGAGTCTTCAATAAAGACTGATGAAACCTCTGTGTCTCTGTTAGTATCATCAAGATCTACCTCAGCAAGTAGTCTCTAACCAACTTAATGTTATTTCTGAGTGGTGAACATAATTCAAGAATTATGAAACTTGATTTTTGGCAACATTTGAGAAAAAAATTCAAGTGTTTCAGTTGTAAGAAGAAATTTAAGATATAAGATATATGAAATTTGAGATTGAGTGTGGGCAACTTTCTTTACTAGAAAAAGAAAGTTTCAAAAGATTTGAATTGTAAGCAACACTCAAAGATTATAATTCTGAATGATCAAGAATTAAATCTTTCTTAAATTTTCTTCTTTAACAATATTTACTTCTTGTAGTGCTCAATCTGTACTGAGGTGTCACATGAACTCAAACAGAGATTAGTTTATTCATATGCACCAAAAAAATATGATATTTAGCATGCAGTACTGATTTAACATTTAACATTTAAGAACATTCAAGCACACATACAAGAACGTAATCCAGAAGTCAAGTAATGAAGCAAAAGAAGATGATATATATTCATTCATTAATTAAAAAGTAGAATACAAGATTTTCATAGAATTTTAAAAATAAAACCCTAAACAATCTATCTATTCTAGCTTCTTCTTTTCTTCTTCCAATTTCTTTAAAGTCCTCTGATGGAAGATTCGTGACATTGAACCTTCAAGAGAAATGATATTCTCTTGTAACGCCAGCCATACAAGGCAGAGTTGTTCTTCCTCGAGACGCCTTTGTGCAGCCACATCAGCTCGTCCTCTTCAAACCGAACGTCTAGTCTAAAGAGATGGAGGGACTCAGTGTCATCTGAGTTCAGTCGATCAATAATCGACTGAGGAATTTCAGAATGATGATAATCCGGCCGTGAAAGTCCACCCTGAGTCGACCAATGTCGAAATACAATCTCTCGTAATCAGGATGTGACGACTGAGAATTTTGCGACATAATTAAGTGAATAAAGTGTGATTTATGTGCCGTGATTATAAATTATGTGATTAAGTGATGATTAATTGTCTTTATTGTATATTATTATCTGGGAGCGTAAATAGAAGCGTTCCAATTCAAAAAGAGTCAGCTTAGGAGTTAATCTGTGTTGTCGGGCCGTCCGGTAGAACGGAACCCATCCTAAAAAGGGATTAAAGTATTTAAAATATGAAATATGTGTTATTATGTGAAATGAAATGTTTGAGTAAAGTATTGCGTTCTAGTGACGTGTTGGTTGGTAAAGGTAATTGTGAAGCGTAATTGAAATGCTGAGCGTCGGGCCGTCAGGCAGAACGTGACCCGGTACGCGTAAAGAGGAATAATAATAAAAAGGGAAATTTTTTATGATCAGACATGAGGTGTGATGTGTGATTATATGTGCTTGCTTGTCTGTATGCGTGACTACGTGATCTTTTAATATTTTTACGGATTTAAGGGAATTATTTGATTTAAATAAGGTTTATTTAACCTTTGCACATTTTTATAAAATTATCTGAGTAAGGTAAAGGCATGGAATTTGTTTTGTTATCTTCGAAATAGTCCTAGAGACTTTCTAAAAATGATATACGGATTTATTTTATGACCGTTGCATTTTAAAATGATTTTTATGTGTTAAAATGCTATTTTTAGCGTGAACTTGGAAAAATCATATAAAATCAACTGTACGCTCAAAAATTTATTATGAGTAATGGCTGGAAAGCTAATTTTGAGATCTACGTCTTAAAATTGCCATTCGCAATAATTTTCAACTTTCTGAGAGAGATATATTTAATATTCAATTTTTATTTTATTGGAGTAAAAAGACAAAGAAAATCAAATCGAAAGAGGATTAGTAATTTACTAAACTACCCCTGTCCCCTATTATATATAACACATTTCTTCCCCCCCCCTTTCTTTTCTTCTCTTCTCGTGGCACTTCTCTTCTCGTGGCACTTCTCTCTCTCTCTCTCTCTCCCTCTCACTCCCTCGATCACTCTTCTCTCTCTCTCTCTCTCTCGGCTCTCTGTAACACCCCCAAATCCGGGGTCGGGGATCCGGGTTGTCACGAGTTCCATTTCCCTTAATAACACCCAATCTTAATAATTACTCAATTACCCTGTACTGTGACCCCACAATAAACACACACACCACACGTTATAGTCTCAGAGATGAATATCCAAAATAATCACAAGTCTTTCTATTCCACAATTATGTGTCAATACACCTTAAAAATGTTTCTGAATAAATTTACATTTCTTTGCCATTATTACAATTCATAAATATACATAAATCTGGTACATCAACAGTTGAAAGCCTAGCCTATTGGTAGTTCCTACCTCAGCTACGGCGACATCAATGCTTCTAGAAAACTGCGGAACGTTTCCTATCCGCTCGCGAATCGGAAGCTTAGTCCTGTTCATCTTGTCTATCTGATGTTGTGTGATGAAAGAAGAAAGCAAGGGTGAGCAGCAAGCCCACCAAAATAATATGTATAATGATTAACAATATATGAGCCTACTCATAATACTCATGAAAGTCTTGGTCAAAAGAAATGAACCAAGTTGATATCTTAATGCGATGAAGTCGCAAAATATTCAGTATATATATATATATATACATATATACTTTTCAAAATATTGGAAGTCCTCTTCCATGCATAATATACACAAAGTCCCAGTGTATAACTGTATATAAAAAAATATCGTTGCAAGGTGATCTCATATATCTAACCTTGTCTCAACGTTTTTCTGAAAATCTTTGTCATTCATAAGACAATTATTAATTAGATATAAGTTTAAAAGATGAAGTTACAAGATACCCCAATATACTTATATCTTTCCCAAATACTACTTGAACTACCACCGTTCAAGTTATAATTAGCTTCAAAAGTTCATCACATAGATGAGACTATAAGACAAGATTTGAATAGATTAAATCTTTAAAATATTATCAAAATAAAATGAAGTTACGAGATACTTCATTTGATGTAAACATCATTTTGAAAACTTGACCCTGCCAAAACTCAACAATCGCCCAACCATAGCCTTTCTATCGAAGTGCTCTGGGTAGTGTTGCAGAAATTATCCAATTGGATGATGAACTCATTACGGGAGTTTGCCGCGCCAGGAAGACCACTTACGATGATCAGTCGTAGTAGTACAACCCGACCATTTTCTACATGTAGAGGAAAACCTGTTGGATTTACTTGTCAACCGAACACTGAACTCCTAAGGAATGGACCGCCTTAGCGGAACTTCCAGGCCATTTGGGCCAATATAATAAGGTTGGGCCGGCGCTACTCGGCCACTTACGCCACTCCTAGTTCAGATGAAATCCATGACTCTGAAACGTTAAGCTCGTCCCCACTTTCCCCAAGTAGAAACTTGTTGATACGGCTCCACCAAGAAGTCGTATCTATTTGGAAAGGAGAACTCACCGATATTTCCCAGGCGATGCCTGTTAATGGATTAACTTGTTCCAAGAATTTTACTTCCCGAGTGTTGGGTAAGTAATCAATTCATTTATCAAAACAACAACCTTGTTGCGAATATAAAACACACCACAGAGCCGGATCCCTCAGGTTTTGAGCGAGTATTTAAATCCCCTTCGAAAGGAGGATCTTAAATATATAAAAAAATGAGTTTTGGGATCCGCTCTAACTTTTAAAAATCATTTTGAAGACTCACAAAACATTTTTAAGAATGTTTGGAGTGAAGCTGATTTAATGAAGTAAATCAGTCCCCAGAATATTTAGAAAATGTCTGAATATTATTATTTAAATAATATTCCCATAAAGAATAATCTTTATAAAATAATTGAAGTAGAAGCATTAAAACTTATACTTGAAATGAGTATTAAATAACCAAAGATATACTTATATGAAACTACTATCTTTATTTGAATAATCGGAAATAAGTTTGATTATTGACACCTTATTCTTTAATAAAATAAAGAATATATCTCAGCAAATAATCAGAGTCATAGATCCTCAAATGAATATTCAAAAATATTCATTAAATAATATAAAGGAGTCATACGCCTTCGAATAATATTCGAAATAATATTCAATAATAAAATAAAGTTAAAGTTATCGAATAAACCTTATTCGATTAATAGTTTTGAAAACTATGACCATATATATATAAGTATATATATATATATATTTATATCCATATATACAAAATCTACTCGGGATCCTCGACTCCCGGTTTTAGAAAATATTTTCACCTTTGGGTCCCTATACTAAGGGTATATGCAAATTACCGCTATCCTCTAGCATAGGTATTATCAACTGAATCAACAATTATATATGGAAAGAATACGAAACAGGCATGCATATATATACCATAGCAGCATGCTTCAATATATTGTAACATTTGCTAATTAACCAACATGCATCTATCGCAAGATAATGCAAATACCTATATTCATCACAACAACAGTTATAACTGGTAGAAAACTTGCCTGAGCGACTTGGGGTGATAAAAGGCTCGGGACGAGTCTGGTAACCTATAAACAACAAGTAAGTTGGAATTAAACCAAAATCACTTGTAAATCTATACTTTAACTAACTTAGACTCTAACGCTTGTTTTGCGCTCACTGATTCGCTTAAGTCACTCGGGTACCCTCGGCTCCACCATTTTTAGTAATTTAACCTTTACGAGTTTTAAAGCGATTCCTTCGCGAGTGTCTTACCAACTGCCTAACACACTTACCATAAATGTTTCATACATTAATTAACCCTTTTTGGTCTTTAACCTATGTTTCAAAGTAAGGCGAGGGGAAAAGTTTCGTTCGCGAAACGCCGTTACTTGAAACGGTCGTTTCTCCTAAATCGTGCATCGGAATCGAACGAACTACATATCAAAACGAAGCTCGTAACATGAGCTATCTAAACATGGCAGTGGTCATAATCTAGCAGGGGGTTCTCGGGTCCTAATGCTATGCACAAAAACAGTCCAAAGAAAATCGGACGTTACGACGGCTATGTTTACGCGATTTCCCAAATTTAAACCAATTCAAACAACCACAATTTCAACTCCAATTCACAACCCAATCAAACCTCCATCTAAACTACATTAAAACAGCCCCAAATCAACTCAATATTACCAATTTATTCATCTAAACCAAGTCAAAAAAAATGTGACCAAGAACTTCAAATCTAACAAGCATCACTCCTAACTCCAAAATCAACAAAACCACTTACTAAACAAAGCTCTATCATGAGTACACACTCATTACACTAACCCATCATCTAACATTATGAAATCCAAACCAACAAAACTTAATACTAAGGGTTTGAGAAGTTATACCTTCCTTGGAGAGTGGAAAGTTACTAGGGAGCCTCAAAGAACCTTGATCTATCCTTATATAACCTTGATCTTGCAAATGAAATCAAGAACACAAAGTTAAAAATTTGAAATCACTATTCACCCTAATCTTTGGTGAATTAATTAGCTATGAAAATCATGGAATCTTGAGCTTAAACTTATGGCTCATCTAAGCTATGAATTATGGAAGCTAAAGAAACAAACCTCTTGATTTTTGAAGGTGTGTAGCTATGGTTTTGAAATTCTCATACTTGTTTTTTCCAAGAAAAGCCGAGAGCAAAGGCTTGAAGATGATGAAATGATTTTTGTGTTTTGCTTTGTTTTGCTTTTGGTTGGTTGCTTTTGATTTGTTTTAGGTTAATTACCTAATTAACCTTGATTTTGTGTGGTTATAATTCAACCACACTTCCTTCCCTCCTATGTCATGCTTGCATCACTTTGTGATGTCATCACCCTTCCTTTGTCCTCTTTCTATTGGTTGGATGACATCATCCCCACTAATCCCTTTCATTAGCTTTTAATTGTTTGCCTAATGACCGCTGATCTGTTATACGGCTCGCTTAACTTTCGTTCTCGTTTCTCGTTTGAGGGATCATACCCGGGATCTTATTACTTAGGTTCCCTTAACCTTTCTCAATACATTATATTCTTTTTTATGATCCTCTATTATAATCCTTTAATTTAAATCCTTTTATCCTGTTACCTTATACTCAATTCTTTCCGTATCTATTGGATTTGCGGGAAAAATCAAAGTGTTCGGATTTGGATTCTGACGATCTTTACATACACTTATATCCCATATAAAGTACTAATAAAATCTCAGAATATCCATATTAGAACCCCTACATAGTGTGGCATGAAAAGTTTTCTCATTCAGCAAAAACACTATTCATAAGGGTTTCAAAATTTCCCAAAAATTGGGGTTATTACAGTCTCCCCTCCTTAAAAGGATTCCGTCCCGGAATCAGATAGAAAATGAATAGGGATACTTTCTTAGCATTACACTTTCTAACTCTCAAGTAAATTTTCCCACATTGTGGTTCTTCCATCAAACTCTGAATAGTTTGATAACCCTTCTCCTAAGCACTTGTTCCTTTTCAATCTATAACCTTTCCTGGTTACTCCATATAGGTTACGTCGGGTTGCATGTCTATGCGCTCATATGCCCCTATTTATCTGGCATCCGAATTACACTTCCTTAACATTGATACGTGAAACACGTTATGACTTGCTACATGTTCTGGGGTAAGGCTAGCTCATATGATAACTTCCCAACACTTCTTAATATATCCAAGGGTCCGACAAATTGTGGACTCAACTTTCCTTTCTTTCTGAATCTCATCAATCCTTTCCAAGGGTTTCCAAGGGGATACCTATAACATTACTAGGCCCTCTATTTCATACTCTTTGCCCTTTTTGAGTCAAATCAGCATACCTCTTATGTCCTTCCTGGCTACTACCAGTCGTCCTCTGATTATATCTATTATATCCCTGGTCCTTTGGACTACTGCGGGTCCGAGCATCTTGCGCTCTACAACTTCATCCTAACATAAGGGAGATCGACATTGTCTTCCCTCAAAAATCTCATAAGGCGACATCTCGATAATGACATATGATCTATTGTCGTAAGATAACTTAATCCGCGTTAAGTGGGCATTCCAAATTCTTTCAAGTCTATTACACAGACTCTCATCATAGCTTCTAACATTATAGCTTTTGCTTCTCAATACCCATTCTTTTCCAGTTCGTAATCGCTATCACCTTCCGCTCCTAATATTATACTGGTTATACTTTTGCTCGTTAGCGTTCTATAACCTTTTAATAACCACGTCAACCTTAGTATCACGAATGTATTCCCATCCCGAATACTATCATAATTTTATTATCCTTTTTTTTCAGCTGTTTCTATTTCCCAAAGTTTGATCAATCAGATAGAAGTAAAGGAATTTATTGAGAGATCACTATGATCATGAACACTTGTTATATCGCATAGTTAGTACAGAAGGTGGCCAGCCTTTAGTACTTGACAAGCAATTAAACAATAGCTGGTATCCTACTAGGCTTCTATCACACAGATAGATAGTCATTCGGCAATACCTCCCCTTTCTGGAAGGGTTGTTCTTCTCAGCTTACATGAAATGAAAAGAAGAGAAAAGAACGAATTGAAGAGAATTGTATATATGAAAAAATATACTGCCATAAAATATCTGGCTTGGAACCTACCTCTGAATTATAGAGGTTTGTCATAGGAGAACAAATCATATACGTATATAAATCAACATTAAGCATTATAGCCTCATATTTCCCATGCCTAAATATTTTCGCTATCCCGTCCATCATTCTATGGACCCACACTCTTCCTCGAGCTTATACACAATCACCTTTGAAACTCCCTCGACATCGAAAATCGAATCTGGGATCTCATTCTATACATCATCGTTACTAGAATTCTAGGCTTGCACCGCAACCTTCCTCGTATAATAATACGACTCTCTATTGATAAGAAAGAATAATTATTCACTAGGTAGATACTCTACTTAATTAGTCTATCAATGATAACTTATACACTACCACGACCCGATTAGTGGTACTCAATCTCAACACCCATTCCAATACAACTCTCACGGTTGTATTCAGCTCAATACTCGCAGAATCATTGCTGCCTTACTATGGTCCACCACTGACCTACTGTAGTCATTCATTTTCCTTGAAGTCTTAATAGCTAACCATACGGAGTCCATACATATCGTATCGAATTCTTCTAAGGAGGTAACATAATCACCATTCATGATTCATGAAGAACACTCCTGATCCTGACATACATACATGACATGAAGCAAATAAAATTGCAGAAGAGTTTCCATCAAAGCAACGATAGCAGGTTAATACCATTCGTAATCATATGCCTTCAATAGAAGACTTAACTCAAAGGTTTGTTTAGTCCTTTTTGAAACATGGTCCTGGCTTATCTCAAGATAGGATCTTCTGAGATAGATAGCCCGCTCATGGCGATTACGCGAATTAAACCTTTACCAACTACTATTACGGTCGGGTATTGCACAGTCATCAGAAGGAATGTCAATCTTCCAAACCATAATACAACCTTCACAGTTTTAACCGTCATCACTGTATTCCTCTCGCACGAGCGCCTATAATTATCCTCTTACCTTTAAAGTGTCGGCCACCTCTTTGGCCTTTCCTGATAGTACAATTTCCTTACAGTCAATGTCATTTTAACCACCTCCAAATAATTTTCTACCTCATTTCAATCACAACTTATGTGAAGATGTTTTCCTTAAAATATGATGAGTAAAAAAAAAATCACCATTTTTCCATAAGTTATTGCCTCAGTCTTTAGAGGTTAATCACTGTCATGACTGACGCTCAATCATAATTAGAACATCTTTTATCTTAAGTCCTAATTGCCCTGAACAATTTCGACCATTACTGGTTCGATCCATACTTTCTCGTGGTTTAGCACGTGCCTCACTTGGCAACATTATAATTACGTCATATTTCCTTTATCAACATTTCTATTCTTGAGAATTTTGAATATTACCTTTCTCCTTGTAAAACCTCTAAGGTTATCCTTCAATCGTTCCTCCTGTATTCCCTAGATACAGGGCATATCACAATACCATTTACTAATACTAGAACCATTGTCTATATTCTTCTGAAAAATTTCTCCACTGATTCTTAAAGGTTGTTGTTACCTTAACCCTTTCCCAATCATACTGTCAAAACTCATACTGTCCCTATTAAGGGTGACATGTCAACCATTATGCAGTCCCCTAGGATTCATTTTAAGTTACCAATGTTCTATCCTTAATTCCACCTTTAAAAGGTACCTGCATCCTTCCATGGATAAATCAAGTCATATATCCTTGATAGATTATCTTATTCATCATTCCCACCTCGATAGTCTATACCTAACTTCATAATAGCATCCTTATTCAAATTGAGGTCAATCCATATGGCCTCCAAAAGATAACAATGGTCATCCGCTTTTCTTTCCTAATCTGATAATCGATAACAAGGATGTTCTAGAAGATATTGGTCGTGTTCAACGTGAACTTCTTCTTAGTAATTCCTTATTTACTTTTGTTGTTTATCTCAACAGTCACCTCAATGTTGGGATATCTTTCATATCTGGCGTCTCCCTTTCTGGGTATCATGCCACCGGTCTTACACTTCACCTTCTTGAAGGTCACTTCCTTCATCCAATTTTCTTAATTTCTTACTTTCTTGTCTCCTCAGTCTATCCGCGTCTCATTATTTATCCTTCGAATTATCTCAAGGTTTCCTCGAATCTTCCCAACTTATAGGGGATAAAATATATGTATCTCTTATGCCCTCAACCATCAATTTTAACTCATGGTGAATCACCCTCATCCTGACGATTACATACTCTTCTATTTCTATTTCTACGAGTCTTGAGGGTTTCCTCATACCCAACTCCCTTATCATTCCTCAAACTCTATTGCCGTTATATTCCTTTCTCTTATCATTAATTCATGAACCAACACAACATAAGCATTGATTTCAAACATCCCGTCATTCTGGATTCGTGTCTTCAGAATGAATCTTGATAACTTTTACAACTTAGATTCATAATTCATCATACTCATCCACTTTTGTTCTAGCTCCAAAGCTCTTACACTATCTCCTTATCTTTGGGAATTACTTTCCTGAAAACAATTGACTGAACATAAATCAGTTTATTCTAACCTCTGGCTCCGTGCCTTTCTTGGTCTTTCACCAGCGGGTGGTCTCTCTCTTAGGAGGGTAAGTGACAAAATAGTCTTTTATGGTTCATCAATCATTTTGAATCCCAAATGATTCCTATATTTCCTTTAGCCAGGCTCTTGCCTCGGCTGGGTCAGCTTGTTCCTTGGAACTCGGAGAGCTTAGCGACTTAAAGGTCATGAAAGAATTTCTCACCGCATTGTTTCCTCAGGGTGGTGGTTGGGGATAATAGTCTAAGTTCTTTTTAGACAGGTCCATGAATTGCCGTATAGGAGTATCGTCTCGGGTCTCCTTTCCTTACTCGACTTTCTGTTTCCTTAGTATGAAATGTTTCATCCTTCTCCCATACTTGGGGTTATCTTATACGTTAAAATCCTCATTTTCCACTTCATTATGTTATGGGCTCCTTCTATCTTGATGGCGTCCTCCCTGACTATCACATTCAGGGTTTGCCCTTAATCTTATTCCTTGAACTATGACTTTCATCTAAGATCTCATCTTTAAGCTCTTGAACAATTGGAACCCAAATTCTATAGGAATACCTCATTATTCCCTTATCGTCTTTCTCGGTATTGATCTCATATCTATTTGTTGGCTCTCTGCCTTTATTCATCACTTTTTCTAGCACAATATGTTCTTTTCCGATAATTCGCTCTGTATTGCAATCTCAAACAGCTTTTCGGTACCGGCTCCGGTTACCTTCACTACTATTTCCATTTTCTCAAAATCTCTTATCAACTCTCCCAAAGACATTATCATCTTGAGTCTCTCCTTTTTACTAAGGGCATCAGCCACCACATTGGCTTTCCCCCGAATGATAAGGAATCTCATAATCGTAATCCTTGATTAGCTCTAACCACCTTCTCTGGCGCATGTTGAGCTCTTTCTACGTGAAAATGCACTAGAGCACTTATGGCTTGTGTAAATCTCGCACTTCTCTCAATACAAGTAGTGCCTCCAATCTTTAGGGCAAAACTATTGCCACGAGCCTAAGCTCATGGATGGGGACATCGAATTTTATACTTCCTTAATTGTCTTGACGCGTACGCGATTACCTTGCTGTGCTGTATATGAAGCACCCTAATTCCTTATGCGAAGCGTCACTACATTTCACAAAATCTCATTTTCTATCCGGCAACGCCAACATAGGGGCCGTCACCAACCTTTGCTTCAGTTCTTAAAAGCTGTTCTCGCATTTCTCTGTCTATTCGAACTTCTCAGTCTTATGAGTAAGCCACGTTAAAGGGGCTACTATCTTTACAAACTTGAACGAACCTCCGGTAGTGACCGACCAATCCTACCTCTGGTAGTCGACCTAACCATGGTCATCAATTCATCAGTGGTCCTTTATTCATTCTTGTCAGGATACTCCATGGGATCCTCCTCAGCAACTATCCCTTCTTGGATAACATCCTCAACCGCTACATCCTCAATATCAACATCATCCGGTCCTGCCTTAGGACACTCTATCGGATCCACAATCCGATCTCCAATTAGTAATAAACATCATCGCGCTGTTGCTCCTCAACCTCAGGGTTCGGAGTCCCGCTACCATATACGATAACGAATTACGCTTCTATCACGATATTTACAAGGGTTCCCGTAAGGGTTTTAACTGTCAGTACTACGTTAGGTAGCCCGACTATGAACTTGGCAAGAGTTCTTATTTATCTTAGTGTACTTATTATCTTAACGTCACTTCATCTCTGAGGTTTATAACGCTTGGCTCTGATACCACTTCTGTAACACCCCCAAATCCGGGGTCGGGGATCCGGGTTGTCACGAGTTCCATTTCCCTTAATAACACCCAATCTTAATAATTACTCAACTACCCTGTACTGTGACCCCACAATAAACACACACACCACACGTTATAGTCTCAGAGATGAATATCCAAAATAATCACAAGTCTTTCTATTCCACAATTATGTGTCAATACACCTTAAAAATGTTTCTGAATAAATTTACATTTCTTTGCCATTATTACAATTCATAAATATACATAAATCTGGTACATCAACAGTTGAAAGCCTAGCCTATTGGTAGTTCCTACCTCAGCTACGGCGACATCAATGCTTCTAGAAAACTGCGGAACGTTTCCTATCCGCTCGCGAATCGGAAGCTTAGTCCTGTTCATCTTGTCTATCTGATGTTGTGTGATGAAAGAAGAAAGCAAGGGTGAACAGCAAGCCCACCAAAATAATATGTATAATGATTAACAATATATGAGCCTACTCATAATACTCATGAAAGTCTTGGTCAAAAGAAATGAACCAAGTTGATATCTTAATGCGATGAAGTCGCAAAATATTCAGTATATATATATACATATATACTTTTCAAAATATTGGAAGTCCTCTTCCATGCATAATATACACAAAGTCCCAGTGTATAACTGTATATAAAAAAATATCGTTGCAAGGTGATCTCATATATCTAACCTTGTCTCAACGTTTTTCTGAAAATCTTTGTCATTCATAAGACAATTATTAATTAGATATAAGTTTAAAAGATGAAGTTACAAGATACCCCAATATACTTATATCTTTCCCAAATACTACTTGAACTACCACCGTTCAAGTTATAATTAGCTTCAAAAGTTCATCACATAGATGAGACTATAAGACAAGATTTGAATAGATTAAATCTTTAAAATATTATCAAAATAAAATGAAGTTACGAGATACTTCATTTGATGTAAACATCATTTTGAAAACTTGACCCTGCCAACACTCAACAATCGCCCAACCATAGCCTTTCTATCGAAGTGCTCTGGGTAGTGTTGCAGAAATTATCCAATTGGATGATGAACTCATTACGGGAGTTTGCCGCGCCAGGAAGACCACTTACGATGATCAGTCGTAGTAGTACAACCCCACCATTTTCTACATGTAGAGGAGAACCTGTCGGATTTACTTGTCAACCGAACACTGAACTCCTAAGGAATGGACCGCCTTAGCGGAACTTCCAGGCCATTTGGGCCAATATAATAAGGCTGGGCCGGCGCTACTCGGCCACTTACGCCACTCCTAGTTCAGATGAAATCCATGACTCTGAAACGTTAAGCTCGTCCCCACTTTCCCCAAGTAGAAACTTGTTGATACGGCTCCACCAAGAAGTCGTATCTATTTGGAAAGGAGAACTCACCGATATTTCCCAGGCGATGCCTGTTAATGGATTAACTTGTTCCAAGAATTTTACTTCCCGAGTGTTGGGTAAGTAATCAATTCATTTATCAAAACAACAACCTTGTTGCGAATATAAAACACACCACAGAGCCGGATCCCTCAGGTTTTGAGCGAGTATTTAAATCCCCTTCGAAAGGAGGATCTTAAATATATAAAAAAAATGAGTTTTGGGATCCGCTCTAACTTTTAAAAATCATTTTGAAGACTCACAAAACATTTTTAAGAATGTTTGGAGTGAAGCTGATTTAATGAAGTAAATCAGTCCCCAGAATATTTAGAAAATGTCTGAATATTATTATTTAAATAATATTCCCATAAAGAATAATCTTTATAAAATAATTGAAGTAGAAGCATTAAAACTTATACTTGAAATGAGTATTAAATAACCAAAGATATACTTATATGAAACTACTATCTTTATGTGAATAATCGAAAATAAGTTTGATTATTGACACCTTATTCTTTAATAAAATAAAGAATATATCTCAGCAAATAATCAGAGTCATAGATCCTCAAATGAATATTCAAAAATATTCATTAAATAATATAAAGGAGTCATACGCCTTCGAATAATATTCGAAATAATATTCAATAATAAAATAAAGTTAAAGTTATCGAATAAACCTTATTCGATTAATAGTTTTGAAAACTATGACCATATATATATAAGTATATATATATATATATTTATATCCATATATACAAAATCTACTCGGGATCCTCGACTCCCGGTTTTAGAAAATATTTTCACCTTTGGGTCCCTATACTAAGGGTATATGCAAATTACCGCTATCCTCTAGCATAGGTATTATCAACTGAATCAACAATTATATATGGAAAGAATACAAAACGGGCATGCATATATATACCGTAGCAGCATGCTTCAATATATTGTAACATTTGCTAATTAACCAACATGCATCTATCGCAAGATAATGCAAATACCTATATTCATCACAACAACAGTTATAACTGGTAGAAAACTTGCCTGAGCGACTTGGGGTGATAAAAGGCTCGGGACGAGTCTGGTAACCTATAAACAACAAGTAAGTTGGAATTAAACCAAAATCACTTGTAAATCTATACTTTAACTAACTTAGACTCTAACGCTTGTTTTGCGCTCACTGATTCGCTTAAGTCACTCGGGTACCCTCGGCTCCACCATTTTTAGTAATTTAACCTTTACGAGTTTTAAAGCGATTCCTTCGCGAGTGTCTTACCAACTGCCTAACACACTTACCATAAATGTTTCATACATTAATTAACCCTTTTTGGTCTTTAACCTATGTTTCAAAGTAAGGCGAGGGGAAAAGTTTCGTTCGCGAAACGCCGTTACTTGAAACGGTCGTTTCTCCTAAACCGTGCATCGGAATCGAACGAACTACATATCAAAACGAAGCTCGTAACATGAGCTATCTAAACATGACAGTGGTCATAATCTAGCAGGGGGTTCTCGGGTCCTAATGCTATGCACAAAAACAGTCCAAAGAAAATTGGACGTTACGACGGCTATGTTTACGCGATTTCCCAAATTTAAACCAATTCAAACAACCACAATTTCAACTCCAATTCACAACCCAATCAAACCTCCATCTAAACTACATTAAAACAGCCCCAAATCAACTCAATATTACCAATTTATTCATCTAAACCAAGTCAAAAAAAATGTGACCAAGAACTTCAAATCTAACAAGCATCACTCCTAACTCCAAAATCAACAAAACCACTTACTAAACAAAGCTCTATCATGAGTACACACTCATTACACTAACCCATCATCTAACATTATGAAATCCAAACCAACAAAACTTAATACTAAGGGTTTGAGAAGTTATACCTTCCTTGGAGAGTGGAAAGTTACTAGGGAGCCTCAAAGAACCTTGATCTATCCTTATATAACCTTGATCTTGCAAATGAAATCAAGAACACAAAGTTAAAAATTTGAAATCACTATTCACCCTAATCTTTGGTGAATTAATTAGCTATGAAAATCATGGAATCTTGAGCTTAAACTTATGGCTCATCTAAGCTATGAATTATGAAAGCTAAAGAAACAAACCTCTTGATTTTTGAAGGTGTGTAGCTATGGTTTTGAAATTCTCATACTTGTTTTTTCCAAGAAAAGCCGAGAGCAAAGGCTTGAAGATGATGAAATGATTTTTGTGTTTTGCTTTGTTTTGCTTTTGGTTGGTTGCTTTTGATTTGTTTTAGGTTAATTACCTAATTAACCTTGATTTTGTGTGGTTATAATTCAACCACACTTCCTTCCCTCCTATGTCATGCTTGCATCACTTTGTGATGTCATCACCCTTCCTTCGTCCTCTTTCTATTGGTTGGATGACATCATCCCCACTAATCCCTTTCATTAGCTTTTAATTGTTTGCCTAATGACCGCTGATCTGTTATACGGCTCGCTTAACTTTCGTTCTCGTTTCTCGTTTGAGGGATCATACCCGGGATCTTATTACTTAGGTTCCCTTAACCTTTCTCAATACATTATATTCTTTTTTATGATCCTCTATTATAATCCTTTAATTTAAATCCTTTTATCCTGTTACCTTATACTCAATTCTTTCCGTATCTATTGGATTTGCGGGAAAAATCAAAGTGTTCGGATTTGGATTCTGACGATCTTTACATACACTTATATCCCATATAAAGTACTAATAAAATCTCAGAATATCCATATCAGAACCCCTACATAGTGTGGCATGAAAAGTTTTCTCATTCAGCAAAAACACTATTCATAAGGGTTTCAAAATTTCCCAAAAATTGGGGTTATTACACTCTCTCTCCATCTCCCTTCTCTCTCTTGCATGCAACAACAAAAACTCATCCAAATTCAAAGATTTTATCATCCTTAGTCTTCTTTTTTGATATACTACTCAAACACCACTTGCATGTAAGTGTTTATGTAAGTTTCATAGTTGCATCTCCATGGTTGTGTTCAAGGAAATGTGATTTCTTGTTATATGATCATAAGAGAAGTTTAAAGTGATTTTATGGTTTAAAACTCAAGAGGAGACCCATTATGGGCACTCTTAAGTTCGACCAACATCGGCCATGATCCAAGGAGAGCCGGTGGGATATTAAGAAAATGATGTGCTATTTGAAATAATGTAATTTTTGAGCATTGTGCACTTTAAAACTTGTATGTAGCCTTTGCATGTCTTGGTTTCTTGAAAAGTTCGAAAAGGGTTTTGTATATCTTTTGAAATTTAAGTGTGTTGATTGATAAAAGGATTTTTATGAGTGTTTTAAAAGTATTTGGACTTGTGTAGTTGATTGGATGCTTGAGAAATCAAAATATGAGGGTTGCATGTTGAGGTTTTGGTTCGGCTTTTGTACTAATAAAAAGGGAATTGGATTTTGCGACTTGATCTTGGTGTAAACTAAGTTTAATTAGTAAGAAATGAGATTTGCATGTTGGTTTAAAAGAGGAATTAGTGATGCATGTCATTGTTTGGTTCTTGAGTTGTGATTTATGGTTATAGCCGAATGAAAAATGGGTCTAAAATAGATTGGTTTGATGCTAAGTGAATGCATGCATGATTTAATGGGAAAATTTGATTAGGGTTTGAGTCACTAAGTGATGTTTTGATGTGTAATTCAAAAATCATGAATAAAATGAGTGTTTGATTTAATTAAGAGATGAACTTGAATTGCATTTAAGCATATATGTATGATTTGGTTCGAATTTTGTTAATAAAGAAAAGGGTGTTAGTTTAAATGTTGTATTATACTAGAACTAAAGTTGCATGGTGTAACATTTGAGAAATTTGATTGTATATATATGGTTATGGTTCGAATTTTGATGATTAAAAGAAAGGAAAATGATTCTTTCAAGGTTTTTGAATGAGTTATGTGTTTATGTGAACTAAATGAGTATTTAATTGATTTTGTACAATAAGGCCGAATAGGCCCTAAGAATTAAAAGTCAAAATTTAGTTTTTGATAACCAAAAGAGTGATTGGATGTATATATGTGAATATCTATGGATTTGTTTGATTATGGTATGTGGTTCGAATTAAGGAATAAAAGAAAAGGAAACTAAGTTGTTTTCCAAAAGATTCCTGATGGATTGGATTGGGACGTAAGAGGCTAGTGGGACTAGTCCAGTCATAGTAAGAGGCTAGCGGGGCTAGTCCAGTTTAAGGCTGAAATTATGCCATTGGTACCTTAAAGACCGGATGGAGGTCGGTACGGGCTGATCACCCGTATTATTATTATGAAATGAAAGATAAAGTGGTCCAATCAAGGGTTCTATAATTATTTAAAAAGGAATTGAAATTTTTCTACTCAGTAATTGATTCTTTGAAAATGAAAAAAGGTTTATATTTCGTTGGAAAGATTTGATTGTGATATTGTGATGTTTATAGCTTGTGAACCCTGATTTTGATTCTGTTGATCATATAATTGATTTCTTATAATGAAAAGATTGTCGCTTCCCATTTGAAAGATCATTTGTGATCCTGTTAATGATTTGTGATGAATGTCGGCTTTCACCCTACCTTGAGCCTTGTTCCTTGAAAGCCCAAAGTTTTCTTCATAACCCCTTTCATAGCCTAAAAAGATAGAAATCTGCCACCTAGAATTGATAAAGTAGAATGCCCTGAGATCAGTAAAGTATATTGTGGATTTTATATCGTAGAACTGATTTTTAGTTACTTGCTAAGTTTTATACTCATATGTTTTGTTTTAATCTAACCTTGACAGTTAAGCAAGAAGATGGCCAAGCTTAGGCGCACTGCTTGTAAGAGCGTACCTGGTGGTCCCTATCATGTTGAGGGCTTCCGGTTGCCAGAGCAGGTAGTAAAGTTTTTCAGTGAGCAAGCGCTTAGCCAAAGAGTTGTAAAGATACAATGGGTTATCTGTCGGTTCCAAGCCGGGATCGACTATGTATATTTGGTTTTATTTTGGGTTGTAAGTTATATTCTATGATTGATAGTTGTAATCTTGTCTCATACTTTATCCTGTTTGATCCTGCTAGTAGTTAATCGGGGTTTATGCTTATTTAATTAGTAGAATTAAAGGTGTGTGGGTCCTCATTTCCTAACCCCGAGATTGAGGGCGTCACAAGTTGGTATCAGAGCTATAGGATCTAGTCCATGAGACAAGTTAGGATTAAAAAGGGTATTTTGGGTATATATCTATATCGCGAGAGAGTTCGACTCATATAGAGTTGAGTTAGACTATTAGGTATAGTCTAAGAAAAAGTGTGTATAAGATAAAGTGGTGACTAGAGTTTGGGTGTGATTTAGCTAGAAGCTTTATTTAACCCTAACGCTGTTTCTTGGTTGATGTTTTGTGTTTTCTCTCAGGATTCCAGTAGTGGTAGTGATTCCGATTCAGAGATTAGTTTGACCGGTACCCCAGTGGACCCCATTCCACCCTCTCCAGAGGATCCTGTGTATGTTAGTTCAGATCCAGAGGAGGATCCTTCTAAGAGTAGTTAGATCCCTATGCAGATTTCATCCTTGAGGCCAGATTCAGAGACCCCTGCCCCTGAGCCAGAGTCTGAGATGCCTAAGATTGTGCATGTCAGGGTTGGTGGCAAGTTAGCCCAGGACCGAGACTTTGTTTACTCCCGTATTCCTGAGTTGAGAGCTTTGGTGGATAGGTTGATTCGAGACTCTAGGCAGAGGACTTCAGTAGTGATGGAGGAGTGGAGAGCTAGGATTCAGTTGGTGGAGCCGGTTGCCCAGAGGAGATTGGATGTGGGACCATCCACTAGTGATGTAGATGCTGAGGCCCGGAGGCTGCATAAGATCATTCGTTGGATACTGGTTGTGTTGAGAGAGATTCTGGATGATTAGATGTTAGGCGGGACTTTTGGTTGAGCCCATAGTTGTTGTTTTTAGCGCCGGTAGGCTTTGGGATACTTGGTCAGATGCCGGGATCCCTTTTTCATTTGTTGTATTGTATCTCGGAACTTTGTAGTAGTAGTTGTCAGAAGTTAGGGGTAGATAGTGGGATATTTTCCAGTTTTTCCTCTGTTTAACCCTGTTATAATATTGTACCTTATTTCTGAACTTGTGATAACCAGAATTTTATTTATGTACCCTGGTTTAATGAATCCATTATATATCTTGTTTTCTAATGTGCACCCTAAAGATCTGCATAAACTGTTCTGAATACCATGATTTCATACAACCATATTTAAAATCCCGTAATATCATACCCTGTACGATAAGAAAATAACATTGATATGAGAATTATGTAGTAATAGGATTGCATGTGCAAAATTGGGTAAAGCTTAAAACCCGCAAAAAGAGATTTCATAATAAATGTTGATATATATGCCATGCTATCGTATTGCTAAATAATTGCTCAATCAGGTTTGTAAGAAATGGTCAACTCACCAGATCACCAAGAAGAAGTAATTCAAACCTAAGACCCAGAAGTGAATCCAGAAACCACCATGATGAGCAAACTTGCTCAGTTTTTGCAACAACCCGTAGCCCCTAAAGTTGGAAACTTCAAACACTTTCAATCTGTTCAACCCCAAGAATTCTTAGGTTTTCCAGATCCGATAAAAGCACAGTCATGGTTAAGAGAAATGGAAAAAGCATTTGAGTTAGCAGAAGTTAAGGATGAGAAGAAAGCCCAGTATGCGAGTTATTACCTTAAAGATGAAGCGAGCTTCTGGTGGGAATCTTCGAAGGCGTTGCTGGAAGGAAAGGACTTAACATGGGAGAAGTTTACTGAAATGTTTCTGGAGAAATATTTGCCAAGTTATATGCAAGATCAGTTGGAGATGAAAATTCTGGACCTTAGACAAGAAGATATTTCGGTAGCGGAGTATGAAGTGAAATTTTCGGAGCTATCTAGATTCGTACCTGAGTATGTAAATACGGAGGCAAAGAAGGCTAAGAGGTTCCAACAGGGACTTAAGCCATGGATTAGAAGTCAAGTGGCATTGTCGGAGATCAAGAATTATGCCTCCTTGGTGCAGAAGGCAATGATAGTAGAAGGAGAGTGTGAAGCTGTAAAGAGAGAAAACGAGGGAATGTAAAGGAAGTTTGAAAGCTCGGAGCAAGAGCAAGGAAATTCAAAGTTTATAGGGAAATTTGGTAATAATGGTGGAGGTCAGAACCAAAAATTTTAAAATTTTAAACCCGGTAATGGAGCCCAAAAGAACCATTTCCAGAAAGCAGGACAACCGGGAAAGGATAACAGACCTCAGATTCAAGAATGCAAGGTTTGTGGAAAGAGACACCCAGGAAGATGTAATAAGTTGGACGTGACCTGTTTCAAGTGTAACCAGAAAGGGCATTACTCATCAAAGTTTCTAAATGGAGCAAGGAAGCCTAACTTGGCTTGTTTCAAATATGGAAAGGTGGGCCATATGGCCAGAAACTGCAAGGAGCCTGTTCAGAAGGCCAATGTTCTTAGGATTGATGGACCGCCGCCTCTCCCAGAACCATCAGCTTAACCCAGAGCTAGGACCTTTAATATGACAATGAAAGATGCGGTGCAAGATGTGGACGTGGTGGCATGTACGCTTGTTATTAACTCAGTAGAAGTAAAAGTATTGATGGATTCTGGAGCTACTAGATCTTTTATCTCTGAAAGTATTCTTGATAAACTAAATTGTGTTGCGTACCCTCTGGAACCTAATTTGATTATAGAGATAGCAAATCAAGAGAAAGTCATTGTTAATAAAGTTTGTCCTGATTGTGATGTCGCTATAGAAGGTCGGCACTTTTCTGCTGACTTAATTCCTTTTAAGTTAGGAGAATTTGAGGTTATACTAGGAATGGATTGGTTGTCAAACTATGAGGCATAGATAGAGTGTAAAAGTAAAAAGGTGAAGTTAAGAACCAAGGATGGTGATGAAGTGATATTCAAAGGGAAAAGACAAGAGAAGAAATTTCTAACGGCTATCAAGATAAGGAGATTATTACGTCAAGGATGCGAAGTTTATTTGGCTCATGTTAAGGACGTGGAAAAAGAATCCGTGAAGATTGAAGATATTCTAATAGTAAGAGATTTTCCTGATGTGTTTCCTGATGAATTGCCTGGACTACCTCCAGATAGAGAGATCGAGTTTACGATTGATTTGGCTCCTGGAACGGAACCAGTATCGAAAGCTCTCTATCGTATGGCGTCAGTCGAGATGAAGGAATTGGCAGCGCAGTTGCAAGAGTTATTGGATAAAGGAGTAATTCGTCCGAGTGTATCCCCGTGGGGTGCACCGATATTGTTTGTAAAGAAAAAGGATGGAAGTATGAGGTTGTGCATTGATTATCGCAAATTGAATAAGTTGACGATTAAGAATAAGTACCATTTACCGCGAATCGATGACTTGTTTGATCAGCTAAAAAGAGCTTCATGTTTCTCCAAGATTGATTTAAGATCTGGGTATTATCAATTAAAGATTAAAGCGGAGGATATACCTAAGATAGCATTTCGAACAAGATACAGACACTACGAGTTTTTGGTAATGGCGTTTGGTTTGACGAATGCGCCAGCCGCATTTATGGATCTTATGAATAGAGTGTTCAAGCAATATTTGGATAAGTTCGTCATACTGTTTATCGATGATATATTGATATATTCCAAGATACAAGAAGATCACAAGGAGCATTTGAGGATTTCCTTGGAAATTCTGAGAAAATAAAGGTTGTACGCTAAGTTTTCGAAGTGTGAATTTTGGCTAAAGGAAGTACAATTTCTTGGGCATGTAGTTAATAAAGAGGGAATCAAAGTAGACCCAGCCAAGATAGAAGCTGTGATGAATTGGGAAAGACCCAAGACTCCTACGGAAGTCAGAAGTTTTCTGGGATTAGCCGGATACTATAGAAGGTTTGTGCAAGATTTCTCTAAGATTGATGTTCCATTAACGAAGTTGACAAGGAAGAACGAGAAGTTTGTGTGGATGGAAAAGTGCGAGGAAAGCTTTCAAGAGTTAAAGAAGAGGTTGGTAACCGCCCCAGTGTTGGTGTTACCTGATGAAAAAGGAAAATTCGTGATATTCAGCGATGCTTCATATAAAGGACTTGGATGTGTGTTAATACAACACGGAAAGGTAATAGCATATGCGTCAAGGAAACTCAAGCCGCATGAACAAAATTATCCCACGCATGATTTGGAATTGGCAGCAATTGTGTTTGCCCTTAAGATTTTGAGACATTGTTTATACGGGGAAATGTGCGAGATCTATACAGATCATAAGAGTTTAAAGTATATTTTCACTCAAAAGGAGTTGAATATGAGACAAAGAAGATGGCTAGAATTGATCAAAGATTATAATTGTGCGATAAACTATCATCCTGGAAAGGCAAATGTAGTAGCAGACGCTCTAAGTCGCAAGGAAAGATTGAATATGTTAACGTCATCGGAGGAATTGATCAAGGATTTTGAAAAGATGAAAATAGAAGTTCAGACTCCAGAATTTGGAGGTGACGCAATATATGCGATGTCATTTCAACCTGAAATTTTGGAAAAGATCCGATATTGTCAAGAATAAGTGATGAATCGCGAAAAGGATAAGTTATCAGGAGAATAAATCAAAGCTCAAAAGGATGAAAGAGGAATATATCGTGTTAACTCACGTATTTGGATACCTAATATTGTGGAGCTAAAGCACGAGATTTTGCATGAAGCGCATAACTCGAGATTCTCAATTCACCCTGGAAGTACGAAAATGTACAAGGATTTAAAAGAGAGTTATTGGTGGCCAAACATGAAAAAGGAAATTGCGGAATGGATAAGTAAATGTTATACATGTCAAAGGGTAAAAGTGGAACATCAGAGACCAAGTGGACTGCTTCAACCACTGGACATACCAGAATGGAAATGGGAACATATCGCGATGGATTTCGTGGTAGGATTACCTAAAACCAAGTCTAATCATGATGCGATTTGGGTAGTAATCGATCGATTGACAAAATCAGCACATTCCTTGCCGATAAATGAACGGTTTTCGTTAGAAAAGTTGGTCAAATTATACATGGATGATATTGTGATGCGTCACGGAGTTCCAGTATCTATCATGTCTGATAGAGATCCGAGGTTTAACTCGAGATTTTGGTGACAGTTTCATGATCATTTGGGGACTAAGCTGAAAATGAGTATGGCATATCATCCGCAGACTGACGGACAAAGTGAAAGGACAATTCAAACAATCGAGGATATGTTACGAACCTGTATAATAGATTTCAAAGGGAATTGGGACGAGCATTTGCCGTTAATTGAGTTTTCCTACAACAACAGTTATCACGTGAGTATTGGCATGCCGCCTTATGAAGCGTTGTATGGAAGAAAATGTAGATCCCCTACGTATTGGGACGAAGTTGGTGAGCGCAAACTAATTGGCCCAGAGCTAGTTCAACAAACAAAAGAAAAGGTGGAAATGATTCGAAAAAGATTAATTGCTTCTCAAGATCGACAGACGAAGTATGCAAATCAAGAACGAAAAGATGTGCAATTCGAACCTGGAGACTAAGTCTTATTAAAGATATCTCCTTGCAAAGGTTTAACCAGATTCGAAAAGAAAGGGAAGTTGAGTCCTAGGTATATTGGACCATTCGAAGTACTGCGACGAGTTGGAAAGGTGGCATATGAATTAGCGCTAGCTACCTCCGCAAATGCAACATCTTCACAATGTATTTCATGTATCTCTTCTAAAGAAGTATAATGCTGATGCGAGCCATGTGATCGAATTGGAAGCAGTGGAAATTCAGCCAGATTTGTCTTATGTGGAATAACCAGTTCGAATCTTAGACCGAAAGGAGAGGGCACATAGAAATAAAGTTGTACCTCTAGTCAAAGTGTTGTGGAGAAATCCAATAGTGGAAGAATCAACTTGGGAATTAGAAAGTGAAATGCAAGAAAAGTATCCCCATATATTTGCTTAGGCTTGATTCTGGGGACAGAATCCTTTTAAGGAGGGTAGATTGTGATGACTGAGAATTTTATGACGTAATTAAGTGAATAAAGTGTGATTTATGTATTATAAATTATGTGATTAAGTGATGATTAATTGTTTTTATTGTATATTAGTATCTGGGAGCGTAAATAGAAGCGTTCCAATTTAAAGAGTCAGCTTAGGAGTTAAGCTGTGTTGTCGGGCCGTCAGGTAGAACAGAACCCGTCCTAAAAAGGGATTAAAGTATTTAAAATGTGAAATATGTGTTATTATATGAAATGAAATGTTTGAGTAAAGTATTGCGTTCTAGTGACGTGTCGGTTGTTAAGGTAATTGTGAAGCGTAATTGAAACGCTGAGCGTTGGGTCGTCAGGCTGAACGTGACCCGGTACGCGTAAAGAGTAATAATAATAAAAAAGGAAAAATATGATCATACATGAGTTGTGATGTGTGAGTATATGTGTTTGCTTGTCTGTATGCGTGATTACATGATATGTTAATATTTTTACGGATTTAAGGGAATTATTTGATTTAAATAAGGTTTATTTAAGCTTTGCACATTTTTATAAAATTATCTGAGTAAGGTAAAGGCATGGAATTTATTTTGTTATCTTTGAAATAGTCCTAGAGACTTTCTTAAAATGATAGAGGGATTTATTTTATGATCGTTGTGTTTTAAAATGATTTTTATGTGTTAAAATGCTATTTTTAGCGTGAACTTGTAAAAACATATAAAATCAACCGTACGCTCAAAAGTTTATTATGAGTAATGGTTGGAAATCTAATTTCGAGATCTACGTCTTAAAATTGCCATTCGCAATAATTTTCAACTTTCTGAGAGAGAGATATTTAATATTCAATTTTTATTTTATTGGAGTAAAAAGAGAAGGAAATCAAATCAAAAGGGGATTAGTAATTTACTAATCAACCCCTGCTCCCTATTATATATAACTCATTTCTTCCCCCCCCCTTCTTTTCTTCTCTTCCCGTGGCACTTCTCTCTCTCTCTCTCTCCCTCTCTCTCTATCACTCTTCTCTCTCTCTCGGCTCTCTCTCCATCTCCCTTCTCTCTCTTGCATGCAACAACAAAAACTCATCCAAATTCAAAGATTTTATCATCCTTAGTCTTCTTTTTTGATATACTACTCAAACACCACTTGCATGTAAGTGTTTATGTAAGTTTCATAGTTCCATCTCCATGGTTGTGTTCAAGGAAATGTGAATTCTTGATATATGATCATAAGAGAAGTTTAAAGTGATTTTATGGTTTAAAACTCAAAAGGAGACCCGTTATGGGCACTCTTAAGTTCGACCAGCACCGACAATGATCCAAGGAGAGCCGGTGGGATTTTAAGGAAATGATGTGCTAGTTGAAATAATGTGATTTTTGAGCTTTGTGCACTTTAAAACTTGTATGTAGCCTTTACATGTCTTGGTTTCTTGAAAAGTTCAAAAAGGGTTTCGTATTTCTTTTGAAATTTAAGTGTGTTGATTGATAAAAGGATTTTTATGATTGTTTTAAAAGTATTTGGACTTGTGTAGTTGATTGGATGCTTGAGAAATCAAAATTTAAGGGTTGCATGTTGAGGTTTTGGTTCGGCTTTTGTACTAATAAAAAGGGAATTGGATTTTGTGACTTGATCTTGGTGTAAACTAAGTTTAATTAGTAAGAAATGAGATTTGCATGTTGGTTTAAAAGAGGAATTAGTGATGCATGTCATTGTTTGGTTCTTGAGTTGTGATTTATGGTTATAGACGAATGAAAAATGGGTCTAAAATAGATTGGTTTGATGCTAAGTGAATGCATGTATGATTTAATTGGAAAATTTGAATAGGGTTTGAGTTACTAAGTGATGTTTTGATGTGTAATTCAAAAATTATGAATAAAATGAGTGTTTGATTTAATTAAGAGATAAACTTGAATTGCATGTAAGCATATATGTATGATTTGGTTCGAATTTTGTTAATAAAGAAAAGGGTGTTAGTTTAAATGTTGTATTATACTAGAACTAAAGTTGCATGGTGTAACATTTGAGAAATTTGATTGTATATATATGGTTATGGTTCGAATTTTGATGATTAAAAGAAAGGAAAATGATTCTTTCAAGGTTTTTGAATGAGTTATGTGTTTATGTGAACTAAATGTGTATTTAATTGATTTTGTACAATAAGGCCGAATAGGCCCTAAGAATTAAAAGTCAAAATTTAGTTTTTGATAACCAAAAGAGTGATTGGATGTATATATGTGAATATCTATGGATTTGTTTGATTATGGTATGTGGTTCGAATTAAGGAATAAAAGAAAAGGAAACTAAGTTGTTTTCCAAAAGATTCCTGATGGATTGGATTGGGACGTAAGAGGCTAGTGGGACTAGTCCAGTCATAGTAAGAGGCTAGCGGGGCTAGTCCAGTTTAAGGCTGAAATTATGCCATTGGTACCTTAAAGACCGGATGGAGGTCGGTACGGGCTGATCACCCGTATTATTATTATGAAATGAAAGATAAAGTGGTCCAATCAAGGTTTCTATAATTATTTAAAAAGGAATTGAAATTTTTCTACTCAGTAATTGATTCTTTGAAAATGAAAAAAGGTTTATATTTCGTTGGAAAGATTTGATTGTGATATTGTGATGTTTATAGCTTGTGAACCCTGATTTTGATTCTGTTGATCATATAATTGATTTCTTATAATGAAAAGATTGTCGCTTCCCATTTGAAAGATCATTTGTGATCCTGTTAATGATTTGTGATGAATGTCGGCTTCCACCCTACCTTGAGCCTTGTTCCTTGAAAGCCCAAAGTTTTCTTCATAACCCCTTTCATAGCCTAAAAAGATAGAAATCTGCCACCTAGAATTGATAAAGTAGAATGCCCCGAGATCAGTAAAGTATATTGTGGATTTTATATCGTAGAACTGATTTTTAGTTACTTGCTAAGTTTTATACTCATATGTTTTGTTTTAATCTAACCTTGACAGTTAAGCAAGAAGATGGCCAAGCTTAGGCGCACTGCTCGTAAGAGCGTACCTGGTGGTCCCTATCATGTTGAGGGCTTCCGGTTGCCAGAGCAGGTAGTAAAGTTTTTCAGTGAGAAAGCGCTTAGCCAAAGAGTTGTAAAGATACAATGGGTTATCTGTCGGTTCCAAGCCGGGATCGACTATGTATATTTGGTTTTATTTTGGGTTGTAAGTTATATTCTATGATTGATAGTTGTAATCTTGTCTCATACTTTATCCTATTTGATCCTGCTAGTAGTTAATCGGGGTTTATGCTTATTTAATTAGTAGAATTAAAGGTGATTGGTTGTATATATGTGAATATCTATGGACTTGTTTGTTTGATTGTAGTGTGTGGTTCGAATTAAGGAATAAAAGAAAAGGGAACTAAGTTGTTTGATTTTAAAAGCTATAAGTGATAGTTATGGTCGTAAAGATTTAGTTGTGAATGAATCGTGTACTCGTATGCGTTATACTAGTTTTATTTGAAGAGTAGTCGAGATTAAAGCGAGTATAAGTTGATTATTGAGTATATAAAGATATAAAGGCAATGAGAAAAGAATGTGTTATGTGTTATGTGTTATGTGCATGTGTGTATAAACTATACTCGTATAGTTCGAGTCAAGAGTACAATCGAGTTATCGTATTGAGTGAACCTTCTGGGAACGTGAGTTGAGAAACTAATTAAGGTTTTTGTTTTGGATTGTAGATTCGGAGCGTGAGGGCATTCAGGCTAGAAATGGGAAAAGGTATACTAGGTGGCAGTAGTTCAACCTTCGTGAAACAGGAAAGCGAATTCAGATAAGTAACTCTATTACTTGTGTAAATGGTTATAGAGAGGATATTGTTCATGCCATGTAGAGTATTGAACTATTACAGAAATATACCCTTGTTACTGATTTTGAAATACCAAGTCATCGATCTTATGAATTTTTTATTGATAAGCTTATTGATCCAACCCTTTGATAACCCCTTTTTCCTATTCTGACTATTTGTTATACCATGAACTGTTATAAACCCTATAAGTACCTTTACGAACCCTTTGTAATGATGCTTCGTTCCTTGTTTACCTTATACTCTATTGATCCTTGAAACGGTTTTGATTTCCCTAACTTGAGTTGCATGTTATCATTGATCAAGATCCCTAGAATTAAACTTTGCTTATCCTTGATTCATTTCCTTAACCTTGAATTCTTGAAATTGAACTTAAGAATGAGTTTCGACTTGAAAGAGTCTGAATGATTTCATATTCTTGGTAATGATAAAATGAATTTAGTAAACCTACCTTTTTCCAACTCAAGGTTTTCCAAACGAATTCCTGATTGATTGGATTGGGACGTAAGAGGCTAGTGGGACTAGTCCAGTCATAGTAAGAGGCTAGCGGGGCTAGTCCAGTTTAAGGCTGAAATTATGCCATTGGTACCTTAAAGATCGGATGGGGGTCGGTACGGGCTGATCACCCGTATTATTATTATGAAATGAAATATAAAGTGGTCCAATCAAGGGTTCTATAATTATTTAAAAAGGAATTGAAATTTTCCTACTCAGTAATTGATTTTTCGAAAATGAAAAAGGTTTGTATTGCTTTGGAAAGATTTGATTGTGATATTGTGACGTTTATAGCTTGTGAACCCTGATTTTGATTCTGTTGATCATATAATTGATTTCTTATAATGAAAAGATTGTCGCTTCCCATTTAAAAGATCATTTGTGATCCTGTTAATGATTTGTTATAAATGTTAGCTTCCACCCTACCTTGAGCCTTATTCCTTGAAAGCCCAAAGTTTTCTTCATAACCCCTTTCATAGCCTAAAAAGATAGAAATCTGCCACCTAGAATTGATAAAGTAGAATACCCTGAGATCAGTAAAGTATATTGTGGATTTTATATCGTAGAACTGCTTTTTAGTTACTTACTGAGTTTTATACTCATATGTTTTGTTTTAATCTAACCTTGACAGTTAACCAAGAAGATGGCAAGGCTTAGGCGCACTGCTCGTAAGAGCATACCTGGTGGTCCCTATCGTGTTGAGGGCTTCCGGTTTCCAGAGCAGGTAGTAAAGTTTTTGAGTGAGCAAGCGCTTAGCCAAAGAGTTGTAAAGATACAATAGGTTATCTGTCAGTTCCAAGCCGTGATCGACTATGTATATTTGGTTTTATTTTGGGTTGTAAGTTATATTCTATGATTGATAGTTGTAATCTTGTCTCATACTTTATCCTATTTGATCCTGCTAGTAGCTAATCGGGGTTTATGCTTATTTAATTAGTAGAATTAAAGGTGTGTGGGTCCTCATTTCCTAACCCCGAGATTGAGGGCATCACACATGATTTTCTACTGGACGCTAGACTCCATGTGAAAGAGAATAGATTGCCATAGATTTGTAATGAGGATTATGAGTATTTTGGAATTTATGAGTGAAAAGATAATGAGAAGCTTTGAGAGTGAAGAGTTGTATTTATAGAAAAGAAAGTAGAAACTGAAGAGACTCTTTGATTGACCATGCAATAATTAGAAATAATAAGCATACACGATTACGCGTATCTAGGCAAGAAAAAAGTAATCTCTCTCTTCATATTCCTATTCCCAATGTAAATATTCAAGTATTAGCGGATACTTGCATCAGTAGCTAACCCATTTAATCAATTAAAAGATATTCCACTCACACACTAATTAATTAAAAATACTGTTAACAATTTATTTAGAATAAATTCAAAATAATCAATGAAATATAACAGTCAATCATGGTTTGACCATTATCAGTATTTTAATTACTAGTATCAGGATTTATCAACTACTGACATAAACTATTAGTCAAAACAAGTTTAACTAATAACAGAGTTTATAAGCATAACCAGTAGTTCAACATGCAATTATCACATAAGATCATTTAGCACAGTTTGCATGTTATCATGGCATCAAGCATTTAACATAAGAATCAGTATCAAACAAGTACTGAAAAATAATAAGATACCATGCTTCGAAAATATCAGCAAACTTAATTTTCAGAGTTTGAGAACTGTTTTGAAATCATTCACAATTCATTCACCAATCTTATGAATGTAGCTTCACAGAGAGGTTGGTGAATATATCTACTACTTGCTGATCTGTTGGAACAAAGACCAATTCCACTGTACCAGCTTCCACATGTTCCCTTATGAAATGATATCTGATACTGATGTACTTAGTCATTGAATGTTGCACTGGATTTCCTATCATTGCAATAGCACTTTGATTATCACAATATATAGGAATAGAAGAATTGTCTAACCCATAATCCAACAGCTGATTTTTCATCCATAGAATCTGAGCACAACAAATTCCTGCAGCAATGTATTTGGCTTCTGCAGTTGAAGTGGAAATTGACTTTTGTTTCTTGCTGTACCAAGATACCAATCTGCCTCCAAGAAATTGGCAGCTTCTAGAAGAGCTTTTACTGTCTATTTTGCATCCTACAAAATCAACATCTGAATATCCAATTAGCTTAAAGTCTGAATCTCTAGGATACCATAATCTCAGATTCATGGTGCCTTTGAGATACTTAAAAATTCTTTTCACAACTAATAGATGAGGTTCTCTAGGGTCAGCTTGGAACCTTGCACAAAGACAGGTAGCATACATGATATCAGGTGTACTAGCAGTCAGATATAGGAGTGATCCAATCATACCTCTGTAGTTAGTTATATCTACTGAAGAACCAGTGTATAAATCTAACTTGGTTGCAGTGGCCATAGGAGTTGATGCAGTTGAGCAGTCATGCATTTCAAATCTTTTGAGTAAGTTCATGGTGTATTTTGATTGATTTATGAAGATTCCTTCATTAGTTTGTTTAACTTGTAACCCCAGAAAGTAACTCAATTCTCCCATCATACTCATTTGATACCTGGATTGCATTAGCTTTGCAAATCTTTCACAGAGTTTATCAATAGTAGAACCAAAAATGATATCATCAACATATATCTGTACTAAAAAAAGTCCTTACCATGGTATTTATAAAAGAGAGTTTTATCAGTTATACCTCTTGTGAAACCACTCTCTAACAGAAATAGAGCAAGTGTTTCATCAACATATATCAGACCACCAATCTGGTCTGAGCACGAATCTCGTCCATATTTTATAAAACAATCCAATTCTATAACAATAACAGAATAAACAATGTAGGTAAATAAAGAGAATCATAAACAACATTGGTTTTCAAACATGGGTGGTTTGCAATCATTACAAAGGGACAACATGGTAAATACAAAGATTGGCTATCAGTCAGTTTAAGAATCAGATAACAGAAGAATCAAAGTCTCGTGGTTATAAAGATTAGTCATTTAATGCATAAGGTATGAAGGTTTGTATGTTAAACAATTCTGGTTCAGTGTTTAGTATTTAGTTTGTATGTATTTGTGGAGTAGTATCGTATATCTGTGGTTCGTATCTGGGTATTCGACAATCAATGGTTTATAAAGAATAAGACTTACGGCTCAAAGATCAATATTTAGAATCAAGGTTTAGGGTTCAGTGCTTCAAAACACTTGCAATATAAAATAGAACTAGTCAATCACTCGCAATATATCACAAGAAGGTTAAAAAATACTTGCTTTATCTTGTCCCGCCATCTCTTCACTAGCCTTTGATCACTAACTCTTATTCACCGACTACTTGTTTCCCTTTCCTATGCCTCGCTTCTTCTGCTCAGACATCACAAGTGTCTATTAATACTCATTCGCACTTGATTCTATTCGTTATAAGCTTCCATTTACCCTTCGTTTCACCCAAATCCGATTTACGGATTGAATGTTACGATTAAAACAGTCAAACAATACATATGTACGCATATAACACATCAATCAGGTCACATATAGCACATAACACGTAAGATATTTGATGGAAATACTTTTTCAAAGAGGATTCAGTGCTAAAATGATTTTTCGGATATTTAATACGAACTTTTAAACATTTTTCGGAATTAAAACGGGTCGTTGAAATATTTTAAAATAATAAACAGGGTTCGATTGCCCGAATATGGCTTTAAAATCATTTTATAATAATTGTCGATTCTTAAAAACAATTTAAAATATATTTTAAAACTCGAAACTATTTTTCAGAATTTTTAAATTAAAATAAATAATTAAATCTAATTAAATAATCAATTAATAATTAATTAATAATTAATAAAATCAATTAATCAATTAATATTCAAATTAGTTGACCAATTAACTAATTAATCATCAACTAAAATTAATTAATTAATTAATTAATTCAGATTTATTTTTGAATTAAAAATAATTTTTGGAATTAAAATAATAATTGTTATGGATTAAAAACTAATATATATAATTGCTGTATTTAATACTAAGGAACGTGAGCTTCGAGGCTCGATTTGACTGCTCTTGTGTTTCGTGACTCAATCTGCCTTAACAAGATGCCTACGTACCTTGCTGATTGCCAAGGATCAAGTCAAAAAACGTAGTTCTGATGTATGGGGTGAGGCCCCTTATATAGATGTGGGAGTCCTTGAATTGGACTTGGTATAGGAGACTTGGTGGACAAGCCTCTGAATTAGGATAGACTTAGGAGTCCTAGGAAGTAGGAAGCTGATTCCTTATCCTTTTAGGTCCCCTTGAGGCTAATCTATAAGGATTTATATCCTTATCGGGACTCTTCTCAACAGCTGATTTTTCCCTTATTAATTAATTACGAAATTAATTAATAATCAGGGCTTTTGGGCCTTTTTTATTCCACCAGGCCTGATCTGGTCCATCAGGCTTAACCTTTCTGGTCTGAGTTTCATATATCTTTTTATTGGGCCTAGCAGCCCACAGCTTGTACAATTAATGCAGTATTTAATTATACAATCATAATTTATTTATCCCTATCATTTGCCCCCCAACTTTTGGGAAACATTGAATAGGTTTCCCAGAAGTTAAGTCTATTTGTTCCCTTACAGGGTTTCGTTTTTCCGTAAAGTGTGGAGCGACCTACACGTTTACAACGAATTTTTCCTTTTATTTAGGAATTATTTTGATTTCCAGGAATTTTTCCCTTATTTCCGGGATTTTTCCCTAATTTCTGGAATTTTCCCTAATTTTTCTGGGATTTTCCCTAATTTTTCTGGGATTTTTCCTTATTTTTCTGGGATTTATCCTTAATTTCTGGATTTTTCCCTTAATTTCTGGATTTTTCCCTTAATTTCTGGGATTTATCCTTAATTTCTGGAATTTTCCCTTAATTTCTGGGATTTATCCTTAATTTCTGGATTTTTCCCTTAATTTCTGGATTTTTACCTTAATTTCTGGGATTTATCCTTAATTTCTGGAATTTTCCCTTAATTTCTGGGATTTATCCTTAATTTCTGGATTTATTCCTTAATTTCTGGATTTTCCCTTAATTTCTGGGATTTATCCTTAATTTCTGGAATTTTCCCTTAATTTCTGGGATTTATCCTTAATTTCTGGATTTTTTCCTTAATTTCTGGATTTTTCCCTTAATTTCTGGGATTTATCCTTAATTTCTGGAATTTTCCCTTAATTTCTGGGATTTATCCTTAATTTCTGGATTTATTCCTTAATTTCTGGATTTTTCCCTTAATTTCTGGGATTTATCCTTAATTTCTGGATTTTTCCCTTAATTTCTGGGATTTATCCTTAATTTCTGGATTTTTCCCTTAATTTCTGGATTTTCCCCTTAATTTCTGGGATTTATCCTTAATTTCTGGAATTCTCCCTTAATTTCTGGGTTTTATCCTTAATTTCTGGATTTATTCCTTAATTTCTGGATTTTTCCCTTAATTTCTGGGATTTATCCTTAATTTCTGGAATTTTCCCTTAATTTCTGGATTTTTCAGAAATTATTTTAAGGAATTTTCTTTTTTTTTATACAGATTTCGACCAGGATTCCATTCGGCCAGGATCCTGGTCGAATTAACCTTCAGTATGCCTTGGTCGACTGAATTTCGAGCAGGTTCTATTCGATCAGGAATCCTGGTCGATTTTCGGCCAGGATTTTCACCCCTTCCTTTTTTTTTCTTTTTTTTTTTCTTTTTTTTTATAGTTTTCGAGCAGAAAAATTTCGAGTATGAAATTTCAATTTCGGTCAGGATTTTCGGTCAGGAGTCCTAGTTTTGACCGAATTAACTTCCCTTGGTTGCCCAGGTCGATAGAAATTCGAGCAGGATCCATTCGACCAGGATTTGGCCTTGCTTTCTGGTCGACAATCTTCTCAGGGAAAAGAGGATCAGGATTTTCGGTCAGGAATATTTCGAGCAGAAGTCCTGGTCGAATTTCGTCCAGGATTTTCCCCCCGTTTTTTTTTTTTTTTTTTTTTTTTTTTTTTTTTGTCGACTAGGAAGTTTTCGACCAGGATTTTCGTCCCTTTCGGTCAGGATCTTCATTTTTGACCGAATTAGCCATCTTTTGTTGCCCAGGTCGACAGAATTTTGACCTCAATGATTTCGACTAGGAATCTTTCATGTTTCTTGGTCGAATGGATCTCATTTCTAGTCGAATTAAGCCTCTTTTTCAACCCTGATCGACTTGATTTCGAGCTCAAGCCATTCGACCTGGACTTCTTTGTGTTTTCTGGTCGAATAGGTCAAGATCATTTGCATAAATTTTTGTACATACTTGGATTTAGGCCCCTAATGCTGGGCTAAAACTTGGGTTTTTTTTTTTTTTAAAATATAGTGGGCCTTATCCTGGGCCTCCCACTTTTAATTATATAGGCCCTTTTCTGGGCTCGCTTCTTATTGACCATCTTTTCCACAGGCCTTTTAATTGGGCTCCCAACTCTGGGCTTTCAATTTGGGCCAAAAATTTAGCTAGGCTTCTTTTCACCCTTTTTTCCTAAAAATCAAGTGGGATTCATACAAGGCTTTTCAAACACTTGGGTTGTCAACTGGGCATGATTATTTCCTCAGGAACATTTTGGTCTTGATAAATATTTTTGACCGAATTAACCTCCTTTTCTAGCCTTGGTCGAAGCCTTTTCGATCTCAACTAATTCGACAATGAATACAACATGAAACCTGATCGAATTGGGTCTGGGATTTGGGATATATTACTTTCTGTGACTCCATATATTTGATTTGGGCCCTAAGTCTGGGCTGGATTTTTTCCAATCTCAAATTTGAGCCTAAGATTTGGGCCTGAATTCTTTTATGGGTACTTTATTTTTGACCCTGGGCCTTTTCCAAACCAGGCCTTTACCTTGGGCCTTCCCCTTTTTTGACTGGCTTTTTGTATTAGGCCCCTTACTTTTAACTGGGCTTCTTTGGTCCACCCTAAATTGGTCTTTAATTTGGGGCCATTTAATTTTCTGCTAATTGGGCCCTTTTCTGGGCTTACCTCTTATTGGGTTGATCTTTGCCCTAAACCTGGGCTAGATTTATGAAACCTTGTATTGGGTTTCAACTTGGGCCCTTCTGGGCTTTGATCTTTAATTGGGCACTTAGTATTGACCCTGGGCTTGATTTATTGATCCCTATACTGGGTTTTTTTCTAACTCAAGTAGGATTAGGCCTTATTTTTGGGCCTTCATTTATCCAAATCCTTTTTGGATTTGGGACTTATTTCTGGTTTTTGAAGATAATACTCATATATATTTTCTTCCAGTTTTTGGACCCCGGGTGCTGGGCTTTGAATATTTGGGGCCCTTATCTGGGCTTGACATACTTCCAGGCCCAACAAGTTTTAACCTTTTTTTTTTTGAATTGGGCCTTTTTATAGGGCTTTCATATCATGCATCTAATTTAATTGCCATGCCATAGAGATTCAAACATATTTCGAAAAATTCTCTGAGCTTCAAAAATTGGTTGGGATTCATCCCTTACACAAGTCTTAATAAATTTCGTAATAAAACTAAAACATATAAACCCTAAGCAAGCAAAGCTTCAAGGTGCTTTTCAACCTACTCGCCATCCTGACGAGTGAGAATCGTACTTCGATCATATCACACGTAGTAAACCTTCAGGTTTTGTGCGTGCCAGGTTCTCGGGACTTCAAAACCATCCATAGTCTCCAGCTTGTAGGTTCCTCTACCCTGAACGCTCTTGACTCTATACGGCCCTTCCCAATTTGGGGCAAGCTTTCCTTTCTGTCCGACACCAGAAGCCTCTATTTTTCTCAAGACTAGGTCACCTTGTTTGAAAAACCTCTCTTTAACCCTTAGGTTGTAGTAGAATGAAGCCTTTTTCTGATATTCTACTATCTTTGCGTGTGCTTCATCTCGCACTTCATCGATTAAATCCAGGGCTAACTTCTGCCCTTCCTCATTTTCTTTTTCATCAAAAGCCTGAATCCTTGGAGAAGAATGTGATATCTCCACGGGAACTACTGCTTCCGCCCCATATGCCAACATGAAGGGAGTTGCATTTGTCGTGACTCTACAGGTAGTCCTATAGGCCCACAATATGGGAAGTATCTCATCCACCCAGTTATTTCTTGACTTTTCGATCCTCTTCTTTAGTCCATCCAGGATTATCCGATTTGCTACCTCCGCTTGCCCATTGGCTTGCGGGTGAGCCACAGAGGTGAACCGTAACTCAATTTCATTTTCTTCGCAATACTTCTTCAATTCCTCGTTGTTGAATTGTGTTCCATTGTCAGTGACGAGGATACGGGGAATTCCATATCGGCACATAATGTTTTCCCACAGGAATTGTGCAACCTGCTTAGTTGTGATTTTGGCCAAAGGTTTGGCTTCGATCCACTTGGTGAAATAATCAATGGCTACAATCAGAAACTTCCTTTGTGCTGTGGCCATAGGAAAAGGCCCTAGAATATCCATCCCCCACATAGCAAAGGGAATAGGTGAGTTGATAGAGGTCAGCATCTCGGGGGGTTGTCTGGCGACTGGTGCATGCTTCTGACAACGATCACACTTCTTTACATATTCTTTGGCATCAGCCATCATTTCTGGCCAATAGAAGCCTAAACAAGTTATCTTATGAGCCAAGGCCCTGCCCCCCAAGTGTTGCCCACAAATACCTCCATGCACTTCCTCAAGAGCTAAGCGTGCCTCATCGGGCCTGAGACACCTCAAGTAAGGAACCACGAAAGATCTTTTATATAGAATCCCACCTATCAAAGAGTACCTTAGTGCTCGAACAGTTAACTTCCGTGCCTCAATTGTATCGCTTGGCAACCAACCGGTCTGAATGTGAGCCTTGATGGGATCAATCCATGACGTCCCCAAGCCTACGGGAGCCACAAGCTTAACATCTATGCTTCGTGTCTTCAAAACACGGAAGTACACACTTCCTGAACTTTCTTCAATCTCAGATGAAGCAAACTTTGATAGCGCATCTGCTTTAGCATTTTCTTCCCTTGGAATGTGTTCAACATGGCATTCATTAAATTGGGTCATCACAGCCCTTACTAGGCGAACATACTTTGCCATCGTATCATCCCTTGCTTCAAATTCTCCCTTTACCTGGGATATGATCAACTTCGAGTCTCCACGGACCTTTAAGTTTTTGACTCTAAGTGTCCCAGCTAGACCAAGGCCAGCAATCAGGGCTTCATACTCTGCCTCATTGTTTGTGGTTGGGAAGTCTAGCTTCATGGCATACTCAATTAAGAATCCATCAGGGCTTTGCAAAACCAACCCTGCTCCACTGGAATTTGTTTTTGATGCTCCATCAAAATAGAGAACCCAATATTCTTTCTCCTTGTCCCCATTGTCGACTCCCTTGTCTTGAGGTATGGTATCTTCCTGCCCCCCGACTTCTTGGTTGGGTATGGTACATTCCACCACGAAGTCAGCTAGTGCCTGGGCTTTTATGGCCATACGTGGCTTATACTTGAGATCGAACTCTCCCAACTCTATTGCCCATTTAATCAGTCTCCCACTTGCCTTGGGACTGTGAATGATATTTCTCAGTGGCTGATTTGTTAGCACTTCAATTTGGTGAGCTTGAAAATAAGGACGCAGCTTTCTTGAAGCCATTACCAAGGCTAAAGCGAATTTCTCAATGGCTGAATAATTCAACTCAGCACCATGCAAAATTTTGCTGACATAGTATACGGGTTTCTGGACTTTCAGTTCCTCCTTAACCAACACCGCGCTCAAGGCGCTTTCTGAAACAGCCAAGTACAAGAATAAAACTTCACCCAGAACAGGCTTGGCCAACAACGGGGCCTGGCCCATATACTTCTTTAACTCTTCAAATGCCTTCTGATTTTCCTCACTCCATACAAAGTCTTTAATGTTCTTTAATGACTTGAAGAATGACAAGCACTTGTCTCCTGACTTGGAGATGAATCGTCCTAGCGCAGCAACCCTTCCTGTGAGTTTCTGAACATCCTTGACAGTTTTTGGGGGTTCCATGTCCAGGATTGCCTTTATTTTATCGGGGTTAGCCTCAATTCCCCTCTTTGAGACCATCAATCCCAAGAATTTTCCAGATCCTACTCCGAAAGCACACTTCGTGGGATTCAACATCATCTTGTGGTACCTCAGGACCTCAAAAGCTTCCCTCAAATGGGTTATATGATCAGTCTTTACTAGACTCTTGACTAGCATGTCATCAACATAGACTTCCATAGTCTTCCCAATAAGATCCTTAAAAATTTTATTCACCAACCTTTGATAGGTGGCTCCTGCATTCTTGAGACCAAACGCCATAACAAGATAACAATAAACACCAAAGTCAGTGATAAATGATACCTTTGGAATGTCATCCTTATGCATTTTGATCTGGTTGTATCCGCTAAACCCATCCATGAAACTCAGCATCTCATGTCCAGCGGTGGCATCAATCAAAGTATCAATTCTAGGCAGCGGAAAACAGTCTTTGGGGCATGCATCATTCAGATCGGTGAAGTCTATACACATCCTCCACTTTCCATTAGCCTTCTTCACCATTACAGGGTTTGCTAACCACTCCGGAAATTGAATCTCCTCAATGAAACCAGCCTCTAAGAGCTTTTCCACTTCCTGCTTTATAGCCTCTTGTCTTTCCGGGGCAAAATTTCTTTTCTTTTGTTTCACTGTCTTCCGGCTTGGATCCACGTTTAACTTGTGGGTAATTAACTCCGGGTCTATGCCTGGCATATCAGCTGCTGACCATGCAAACACATCACTATTTTCTTGCAAAAATTTCACTAACTTCCCTCTAAGGGGCTCCTCTAATGTAGCTCCAATGAAAGTCATCCTCTCAGGATTCTTGGGATCTAAAGGAACCGAAACCAATTCTTCTGCTGGCCTTCCTCTATTCTCATCACTTTCTCGAACATCCATATCTTCAATAGGAAGAACCTGCCCCCCGACTCCATCTGCCCTCAAAGAGGCCACATAACAGCTTCTAGCCATTTTTTGATCTCCTCTCTCTTCTCCAATCCCGTTTCGGGTGGGAAACTTCATGACTGAATGGTAGGAAGAGGGGACTGCCTTGAAGGCATGTATCCCTGTTCTCCCCATGATAGCATTATAAGTTGAACTAGCCTTTACCACCACAAAATCCAGCATCTGCGTTGCTTGCCTTGGCTCCGTTCCTATGGTGGTTGGCAATTTAATTATCCCTTCCACAGGACATTCTACTCCAGCAAATCCATATATCGGCATGTCGGTTGGTGTCAACTGGGAGTCGTTATACCCCATCCTTAGAAAGGTGTCGTGGAGCAAGATATCCACAGAAGCACCATTATCCACAAGGACCCTCTTAACCGGGCTATTTCCTATTATCGGCGTTATGACCAGCGGGTCGTCATGGGGGAACTTCACACCCTCTAGGTCGGAATCATCAAAAGCCAATGTTACTTCTGTCCTG
Organism: Apium graveolens; assembly: GCF_009905375.1. Lineage (NCBI taxonomy): Eukaryota > Viridiplantae > Streptophyta > Magnoliopsida > Apiales > Apiaceae > Apium > Apium graveolens. The sequence goes on from NW_027418586.1 coordinate 101,206, forward strand.
GCCCTCTTCGGGGCTTCTCCAACAATATGCATAACCTCTCTAGTATATGCCTTTCTGGAATTTTTGGACAATCCAGCAGCAGTTGGACCTCCAAAGATCGTGTTTATCACAGGCCCTCGAGGTCTCGGCCCTCCATAAATGGTGTTTATAACTGGTCCTCTAGGTTGGGGATTCCGCCCCTGATCATCTTGGTCCCTCCTACGATCTTCAAAGTTCTTCCTTCCATTATTATTTCTGTCTCCTCCATCTCCAGTATACTTGTTCAATCTTCCTTTTCGAATCAAAAACTCAATTTCATCTTTCAACTGCCTACACTCATCGGTGTCATGGCCAACATCTTTGTGAAACCTGCAATACTTGCCCTTATCTAGCTTGGCGGGATCAGCCTTCAAGGGCTTAGGCCAGCGAATATCTCTGTCTTTCTCAATCTCCATCAAAATCTGACTTCTGGGAGCATTCAGCTTAGCGTATTCAGTGAACTTTTGCCCAGGTCCTCCCTTCTTGGGGGTTGAATCAGGGTTTTGTTCAGTTCTAGGATATTTATCCTCAGCGATATACTCCAAATCAGTTTTTCGTTTCTTGCCTCCAGTGGGCTCATTACTTACTACGGTCTTCCTCATACTTTCTTCAACCTTGATATACTTCCCTGCCCTCTCTTGGAGCTGCAACATGCTCTCAGGGGGTCGTTTGGCCAAAGACATCTTGAAAAACTCATCCCTAGTTCCTTGTTGCAGTGCTATCATGGCTACCTTATCATCAAGGTCTGGGACTTTTAAAGCCTCCTTTGTAAAACGATTTAGGTAATCTCTTAAGGATTCTTTAGCTCCCTACACAAGACTCATAAGAGATGCTGAACTTTTCTCATGGACTCTTCTACTGATGAATTGCTTAATAAAAGCCTGACTTAATTCTCTGAATGATCCAATAGAATTTGGGGGTAGGCGACTGTACCATCTTTGAGCCATACCCGACAGGGTTTGAGGGAAGGCCCGACATTTTATAGCATCATTCACGGGTTGCAGCAGCAGTGCATTAGAGAATGTCCTAACATGATTAGCGGGGTCTCCCGTGCCATCATAGGCTTTGATAGTGGGCATCTTGAATTTTCTTGAGATATGGGCATTCATTATCTCTTCTGTGAAGGGTGGAGTTGGATCATCAGGATCTCCAAGGGGAAGGAGATTGCTTGGATCAGTTCTTGGGACAGCAGCCCTTCTTCTTACCGGACCATCCAGGTCTATGATAGGAGGAGGATTTCTCCCCCTAGGAGGTATGTGGGGTCTGGTGGCTTGGTGAGCCTCCAAATCACGCCTCAGCCTTTGGATTTCAGCCTCATGAGCCCTGATCTTTTCCTGCACTTCTTGGGGATTCGCTCCTGGGGTGCTTTGGGGGCGTTGCCTTCCATCGGCCATTGGCTCTTTTCCAGGACGCCTCCTTCTCGGGGCCACTTCATCATCCGAAGATTCGGAGTCTCTCTCAGTGTATGGACCAGAAAATTCCCGATCCTCAGGGATAGGATCCAAACCTCGTATATAGGGGGGCGACCGCCCTCGTGCTTCGCTTCGCCCAGCATATCCACTTCCTCCAACCTCAGGGTGAAGGGGCATCCCATAAGGGGGGTTAGTGGTAACAATAGTTGAATATTCATACCCGACGGGTCGAGAATTCACAGGTATACGAATTTGTTGAACTTGAGGATTCGTACCTTGAATAGTCGGGGGAGTTGTCCCTTGTGGCTGAGGATGAGTTGCCCCTGTCTGGGCTTCCCCCTGAGTAGATGCATAAGTTGAATGGGGAGGAACCTCTACGGTTGATGAAATCACCTGGGTTGTCCCTGATGGTGTTCCCTCCTCCAGAGTGCTGGTTGTTCTCCGTGTTCTCGCCATGGTTGTTGTTCCGTATTCCCACAGACGGCGCCAAATGTTATGGATTAAAAACTAATATATATAATTGCTATTTTTAATACTAAGGAACGTGAGCTTCGAGGCTCGATTTGACTGCTCTTGTGTTTCGTGACTCAATCTGCCTTAACAAGATGCCTACGTACCTTGCTGATTGCCAAGGATCAAGTCAAAAAACGTAGTTCTGATGTATGGGGTGAGGCCCCTTATATAGATGTGGGAGTCCTTGAATTGGACTTGGTATAGGAGACTTGGTGGACAAGCCTCTGAATTAGGATAGACTTAGGAGTCCTAGGAAGTAGGAAGCTGATTCCTTATCCTTTTAGGTCCCCTTGAGGCTAATCTATAAGGATTTATATCCTTATCGGGACTCTTCTCAACAGCTGATTTTTCCCTTATTAATTAATTACGAAATTAATTAATAATCAGGGCTTTTGGGCCTTTTTTATTCCACCAGGCCTGATCTGGTCCATCAGGCTTAACCTTTCTGGTCTGAGTTTCATATATCTTTTTATTGGGCCTAGCAGCCCACAGCTTGTACAATTAATGCAGTATTTAATTATACAATCATAATTTATTTATCCCTATCAATAATTTTTAGAATTTTTAATAAATAAAATCGAATTTGTGTAATTAAAATAAATAGAAAATATGATTTTTAAATAATTTTAAAACAGGAATCCAAAATATGCAAGTTTCTGAAACTACTGGGACTAAACTGTGTCTTCTTCAAAACTTTGGGGACCAAACTACAATTTTGCAGTCGTCGTCGTTTTCACCAGTGATCGCAGGAGAACACGATTCTGGCCACCTTAGGCCACCAAACTCTCCATAAATAATCTACTAGCTATCAGGAATTTGTACATGCAATCAAAATACAGAACCATTCACAGATTTGGCCGGAAAATGAACAAGAAACTCGCCGTCACCGGCGAGTTTTATTTTCTTCGATTTGGTTGATCCAGGAATCGTCTGTTGTTAACCTATACACGAATCGATTGCAAATTCTACCAGGAACACGATACAATCATCAAAAACAACTGATAACCCTCAGGGCAGAAATGCCCAAATTCAATTGAAAATATTCATAGTTCATATAAACCTTAATTCATAATTTCGAAAATCAAACATCAATTTCAACATCTTATTGAACTCCAAATCAATCATATAATATACCAAAATGACCAGGAAGAAAAGATCTACAACATGCAAGCATCAAATCATACAAACATCTCAAATAAAAATTCATAATTTAATTCAAAATAATTCGAAATTAAATAAAAATATAGAAAAATACCAGTTGTTTCTGCAGAAAAACAAGTCCTGGAATCTGAAAGTACTTTTCAAAACCTTCGTTTTGGTTACTCAACCTTTCCAATCGGACTTCGGTAACGCCTTGAAATTATGGTTTGATTTTCAGAAACTATTATGAATATACTGTTTTTCTCTGAAAATTTATATATTTAACTGACTACAAATGATTTTGTGTACAAAATAAAATACGGTAAAGGCTATTTATATTTACGGAATATTGGTACCCCATTTATTTAATAAAACAGATCCAAAACGGTACCGGTTTTAGGATAATTATCCAAATCTATACATTTTGTAAATACATACTTGGTCTAAGCGCTTTGGTTACACGTATTACGAGAAGATAATATAATAGTTTAATCAAAAGATCTTGTTTCTTGAAAGTACGAGTTTTATCAATTTACCGAAACGAATATTGTATCGAAAATTTTGCGCCGGGACCCGCACGGGGAAAACCGTACTCCGGATCGAAAAAGTCAAAACATGCGAAATGCTCGGAATATTGCAATTAGGTTAGGAAGGAGTTTTCCCGAGACTTCTGGGTTGCAAAAATGTAAAAACGGTTGAAGTCGGTTGGTTCTCGATTATACAAAATAGTTTATAAATACTCCGAAAAATAATTTATTAAATCCATAAATCTTTTATAAAATCATATAACAACATAAAATTTAATAGAAAAATATGATAATTATCTATACTTTATTTTGGACATATAATAATTAAAATAATCAAATTTTATCATATTTAAATATTCAAACACATATACCACATAACAAATAATTCACAGAATACTCACAGGATAAATACAGAATATTTATTTATTGACAAAAATAATTACACGATATATCCCAGATGTTACACTTCACATCCAGTTGGAACTCCTTAAACTTCTTGTGAGCAGCATAGGAAAGAAAGATCCTTATTGCCTCTAGCCTTGCAACTGGAGCAAATGTCTCATCATAATCAATGCCATCTTGTTGTGAGTAACCCTTTGCAACAATCTTGCTTAGTTTCTTGTAAAAATGCCCTCACTGTTAGTTTGGTTTCTGAACACCCACTTTGTGCCAACTACAGATCTGTTCTTTGGTCTTGGCATAAGAGTCCAGACTTTGTTCCTTTTAAACTCATTGAGTTCCTCTTGCATTGTTATGACCCAATCAGCATCTTGCAGAGCTTCTTCAACCTTCTTAGGTTCAGTTTGAGATAGAGAAGAATGGTAGAGAGATTCATTCTGAGTGGCTTTTCTTGTTCTTACACCACTGTCAGGGTTTCCAATGATTAAGTCAGGTGTGTGTGATTTAGACCATTTTCTTGCAGATGGAAGTTGACTCCTAGAAGAAGAACCTCTCCCTTAATCCATGAATTCTCTGTTATTTCCTTGAGTAGTACCACTATTGTTTCCTGATGCTCCCCCTGAATCAGTGTCCCCATTGTTATCAGTATTTGACTCATCAGAGTTTGAGGAAGATGAGTCTGGTGATCTTTCTACTGATGTTTCTTGAGTTGAATCACCTGTAGTAGTCTCTGAATGTGAATTATGTTGCTCCCCCTCAACATATTCTTCTCTGTCAGAAGAATTTCCACTATTCTGTGGAACCTCAGAGCTTTGAGAGATATCTGGATTTACTGAATTAGAGTCAGGATTTAGAAGTTCAGCATAAAGTACTTCATTTTTAGATCTTACTTGTCATGGTCATCTGCATCTTCTAGACCTATTATCTTCTTGTCATCAAAAGATACATGTATAGACTCCATGACTGTTCTTGTTCTCAGATTGTAAACTCTGAAGGCTTTTGTAGATAGTGGATATCCCACAAAGATTCCTTCATTGGCTTTTAAGTCAAACTTGGTAAGCTGCTCCTGATGAGTTTTGAGAACAAAACACTTACAACCAAATATATGAAAGTATTTCAAATTTGGATTCTTCCCTTTCACCATCTCAAATGGTGTCTTTCCATGCTTGTTGATCAATGTTGCATTCTGTGTAAAGCAAGCAGTTTGCACAGCCTCGGCCCTTAAGTAGGTAGGCAATCTTGCTTCTTCTAGCATGGTTCTTACAACTTCTATCAGAGTTGCAACAACCCAAATCTGGGTCAAGATTTAGTGTCACGAAACAATCTTTACATAAAATAAAAGGATATTCAATTACCCCTTGAATCCAGATCATTTACAGGTTACGGTATGAAACAAGAATCTAACCTTCTACAACTCACAATAACTAGAATACAAGTGTAAATACCTTTGAACTAATGCTCTTGTCATATTCTTCTAACATCTTCAACCTCTCACAGCGGAAATTTCTCTAACTTCTGCTGTCTATCAAAGCTATTCACTTTTACCATTATCTGTTTCTGGAAGAAATAAGAATTTACAAAGCAAGAGTGAGCCAAAAATGCCCAGCAAGTATATAATTTGAGTTTCAAACATTAATACCTAAGGAAAATTTCCAGACAAAATCTTTAAACAATTCTATTTATTTGAGAGAGTTGAACGAATAAACATTAGCTGTTACCAGCCTTTAATCATAAGTCCAAAAATGACAAGTGATTCCCAGATTCATCCCCTAAATAAGGGTTTTGTCCGGTTTTTGGAATCATAAAACTTTCAAGAGAGAGTGTCATTAATGGCGATCAACAACAAATTAGACTGGACACTAGTTCACATCTATATCCTGCTGATCAGTCAGGATACAGTGCAGATCTATACTTACATGTATAGATCCAGTCGGATATCTAGGCTCTACGGCCCATCTCAAGGCACCAGCCATGTTCCGGTCCTTAGGATTAAGTAAAACTTAATCCCATACATCATTATCATCCAGCCCGTGGAGTATTTTGATGTCAAATCATTTTCAATTCAAAACATCCCAATTCAGGGTTCGCAAATAACCCAAAAGAATGGGTATTTGCTCAAGAGAGCAATCGAATTATAGGAACAATAATAAAAAGAACATGCATAATCAGAGTAATTGCAGCCAAATGTAAAACATTTAACTATTCTGAACTTAGAATAGGATCGAAGAAATAATTACAGTATTTTAAAAGAAAGTTCAAGAATACTTGCCTCGAGAAGCTTTAACCACTATTAACGGTTGACTTTTGAATTGCCTTGAAAGTTTGGCTTTATCGTCCAACCACTATCCTATTCTGGATACAATCCTATCCTTCATGTCCTTCGATTGAAACTTCGTTGATCTCGACATCTAATCACTAGATCATTCCTAGTCCGATGTCGATACTCAGGTTTTTCTTCCAGGACCTACAGGGTTAAAATACCTTAATTTAGATATTCGTCTCGCTCAACATCACATCTTTATCACTTCTACCCATATGGTTTCACAACCCAACTCATATTTATATGTATTATTGAAATACACATAACAATTATGGCTTGCACCTTCCAAACTCGGTTCGGTATTTATTTTTGGAAAGTACATATACTCGTCATTTTGAAAAATAGGGTAATCGATTATTTATAAATTATCTTGTCTCAATCGCAATTAAGTGCATATAATACAATTATATATGGTTATTCGACGTCTCTGATAATTATAGGTTACGTTCCCGTATCTTCGGAATTTATTTCCCGAAAATCGGGCAGCGTCTCCTTTGTTTATCGACCTACCCGTCGAAACAATTCGACGTCAATCCAATCAAAACAACACATCCAATCACAACTCGCAATCCCAATCACCAATACAATTTATTATTATTATCCCTACTTTTATGTTTTTCTTCGTGTTTCTCATTTCACAATTAATTTTACCAACTAATTTTATTTAATTAATAAACGTAGGACTCAGATAAAAATCATCATTGCCCACCGTTGGCTCGTCGAGGCTCATCGCCGATGGCGGTAAAATTCGCGGGTTTCCATTTATCGGACGTCCTACGCGAATTTTCCCGATTAATCCCATTTATTTCCGCACGAATAAATATTTATATAACGCAACTCACTCAAATAATTTCCTGCAGAAATTAAATACATAAATTAATAAATGAAAATTTCATTCGAAGGCACAGAATCAAGCAACCAAAAACACCAGCACACGCGCCACCACCAAACTCACGCGCGTCACACACACCCCCGAACACCCAACATACACCCAGCACACACACAACACACTGAACACACACACGCACACACAATCGATACACATACACACATAATCAATATACACACACAATCGATACACAGACACACACAATATACCACGTACACAGGCCACCTCGCCGAAGGGAAATACGGCGGCGGCCGGAAAAGAAAATCAGGGAGGCTTAGTGGAATTACCGAGATAAAAGGAAGGGAACAGTGGGATAAATCACAGGATGTCACGGGAAAAGAAAATTGGGGAGAAAGGAGAGATTCATTGAATAAGAGAGATACCGAAAGGAGAGATGAGAGTCTGAGAGGAGAAATTAGAGAGAGAGTCGAGAGGTTAAGTAAGAAGGAGAACCAATTTGGGAATAGATATCTGTTGTTTTTTTTCTCTTTATTGCCTTATTATTCGGTTATTCTTTTCCCGAACCTGGATTTGCTCCGCAATTTTCAATTAAACTAGTAATTGTATAGGTAGAAATAACCCGGAAACTTACGAGATTAGCCTTAAATTCTCGGAATAATTTTTAAAAATTCTCATAATATTCAAAAGTTAATAAAATAAAAATTTCATGATTTTTGAAGCATTCTGGAATTAAATATTGGTTTTACAATTAAATGCAATCATAAATCATTTAAAGATAAATAATCAATAAAATATTGATTTCTAAATTTTATAAACTTCTAAAAATAATAAATAAAATTATTAAGCAACAAAAATAATTTTAGAAACAACTTTAGCATTTATGAGAATAAATATTCAATACAATCACTTTGGAAATAAAATAATTTCATACAGCTCAATAATTAATTATACAAGTAGTTTTCATACCCAACAATTACCCAAAATTAACAATAAGATAACACACAGCTAACCGACCCATCACATATTTTATTTATTTAATAATTCGATCATTACATTTACATATCGGATCCGAAAATAGGTTACTTAGCCACTAAGTAACTATATAATGATACGATTTTAATACCAGACTTGGATAATTATCAAAACAGAGCTTCCTATAAAACACTTTTTATGACAATAAGGTAATAATATTTCGCCTTTTGAGAATACGGACTTCTATCGATCTATAAAATGATTATCATATCGAAAATTTCACGCCGGGACTCGTACGGGTCAAACCGTATCCCAGATCGAAAAAGTCAAAACATGAAAAGTGTTCAGAATTATCAAATTAGGTTAGGAAGGAGTTTTCGGAAGAGTTTCGGGTTGTAAAAACGCAAGAACGGTTGAAGTGAGACGATTTTCTGATTCTAAAAAGTAATTTTATAATTACGTAAAAACAATCATTATTAATTCTATAAATTCCTATAAAATCATACAATAATCCAAAAATTACCAGAAAAATACCAAAATTATCTATATTTAATTCTGAATAATTAGAAATTAAAATATCCTAATTTTATCAGAAATAAACATCCAACTATCAATATCAGTCATCAAATAATTGACCACAATTCACATAAAAATCACATAATAATTATTTATTGATAAAAATAGTTACATAATATTTTCCGGACGTTACATCCTTCCCCCCTTAAAAGGATCCAGTCCTCAAAATCATGGTAAAAAACAGACCATGATATTTTTCAAGTACCTTTTTTATAATTTTCCAGGTCTCATCACTTTAATCAAAACTCAACGGTCTCTTACCGACATCAAATCTATCAGTTATGCAAGTAACCTGACTCAAACTTTATTTTATATATGGGTAGCTAAATTATTCTTCTTAGTCATATACATTTGAATATCTTATGAACTCGTTATGCCCGTAACAATAAGGCCAACTCATTCACAATCACTATATCTATCTCATTATCTCAAAAGACTAACTTAATTTGTACTAATCTGCTTTTCTTTTTAATTCTAATAATTTGTGTTCATGACTTTCCATTTTCACTAATTATTTTACTTTACTCTTCACGTCTCCTTCTGTTCATTTAGTCTGGCATATGATCATTCTCCAATTGTATTCGAGAATTTTTAATCGATCTCTTGTACCTTTCATTTATCTGTGTCCAATATACTGAGTTAATGGCGTCTTCTGCTTCGAATGTCCTATATCTATTTAAAAGCTTAAACTAAAGGGAAAAAAATCCAACAATTGCATTTTACTTACCACTTAACAGTGTATCCCAATTTCTTTTCAACTACTATCAAGTAGATTCATCGAGCGAGAATCTCTTACTATCTGAAAGGAAATATATTAATTTGGAACGGAATGAATCATAAATTTATTCAAAGCCCGGTCTCTTGATATTAATACTTATTTTGTTGTTATATCAAATTAGATATCAATATGAACTTTGATGCTCATAACATTCCATACTGAAGTCAACATCAATCATCTATATTAATACCACCTTTGATATCTAACAACAAAGTAAGTATCAGTATAGTCTAGAAGCCGGATCAAAACCTGTTTTCAATTTCTAACTTTTCCAATTCCTTTATCCACTTTCCAGCAATCTTAGTGGCATTCACTCTTTCTTTTCTACTTTAGACATCTGTTTCTAAATGGACCTTTCCTGGTTGATAGTTAACCAAGCAATCATAGCTCATAATCAATTATAACCAGAATTCATACCCTTGAAGCTTAGAATGCAGTTGCTACTTTTTAACCCTCTGCAGGCATATCTTCCAACATTTAACTTGGTCTTCCTTAGTCCTTGAATGGGCGAGGTTGTTATCAATAAATACAATTATACTATCCAAATACTCCTTATACACTATGTTCATTCAATCCTCAGACTTACAATTTCTGATAATCGATGCGTAACTTCATACCTCCATTCTCTTTTTCCCCTGACCACTTTTGGTGCATAGTGCGAAACGTTCTTTATTTCATTATTCTTTCATTCCACACTCCTGAAGTTTTCTTCACTCAGTACTTCATCCCTACTGGGTCATACGATACAGGGCTTTTGACACCAGCTCGATTCTATGCGGTAACCGATGAGAAATTTCACCGTATGTTTCGAGGTAACCTTGGAAAATTATCCGTTAGAACCTTCGGGACTTTGCTTTAACTCTAAAGAATTCTAATATGAGATTCATTGTAACGTTCTTCTCTAACAGTTTGCCACTAATACCTTTATTTAATCTTCCCGGTTTACACGCATTCTTTGAATGAAATTTCTATCTTCAATTATCGGCGTTTCACTTCCTTCTCCTATCAGTTCTAACACAACAGACGTTCGCAACTTGCATATATCCCGGATTATTTTATAAAATTTCTTTATCATTCTTTTGATTCCATTTCTTTTCTTATTATTTCTCCATTCTCATTATTCATTGTCTCTTTTAAATATAAGGGATCTCTTTTTCTTGATAATACTAACCTGTTCATCATTAGATAAGTCATTTCTGAAGTTAACGCTATAATGAAGGCTCTTATTTGTAATAAATTTTTTTAAAAAAAATTCTTACTAACACAATTATCAAAATTCATCGGTATCTATTTTTCTTAGCTGGATTTCCCCATTTGATCAACATTCCTTTTCCTGAATTCACATGCAGACTTCGTTAGTCTCTATCTTACATCGGATACTTGGATTTGCAAATTTCCAAGTATTTCACAGTATCTTTCATTAAATCATCATTTGATATGGGTATACATCCAAGTTCTTCCTGGAACGCTATTACAGATGATAGAATCTCTCTGCTTTATCTTGAACCATTAGTTCTTAAAAATATCTTCTTACTAGCATGTACCAATTACTTTCTGTTCCTCTTGTTTATCGAAAAGGGCGTATTCATCTAGATAAAATCTCGCAAATGGCTGCAATAACATCACGCTAATCCTACTAAATTTTGATTTCTTCTAAATGCCATTACTTCTTCCAATTCCTAATTGCTTGATTTCGGAACTGAAAATCATGTCAGAGTTTGACTTAATCTAATTAGAATCGATCTCCATTTACCTAACCATTAGTTGGTAAAGTTGATCAATTAACTCTTTAACTGGTCACTTAAACCAAGTGCTGACTAGCTAACTGAAATCAAAGACTAATTATATGAAGTCGGTTGGTCATGACAACCTTTCGAGAGCCGAGATCGTAATCATTTGGAGT
>NW_027418587.1:0-44537 GCF_009905375.1 Apium graveolens
CACAAAATATGGCCCAAAATTGACGGTTGAAAGGGTACCAAGAGGTGGTTAAAGGATGTCTAATGCATGTACATGATTTACATGTTAATTGTATAATATGGTGGCAAGTGACCCTTTAGGGTGCAAAGTGACTCTAATATGGGAGAAGTCACTTACATGATTGATTAGAGCCAAAATGTGGCCCAAAATTGACTTGTTGGAAAGGGGTACCAGAGGTGGTTAAAGGATGTCTAATTGCATTTACATGATGTTAACATGTTAATTGTATAATATATGGTGGCAAGTGACCCTTATAGGGTTGCAAACAGACTCTAATATGGTGAAAATTGACTTACATAGTTGATTAGAGCCAAAATGTGTAACAAATTAACTTGTAGAAAGTGGCATTAATAGGTGGTAAAAGGATGTCAAATGGATGTATATGATGCTAATTTTTAATTGTTGTATATAGCTTGATGTGACTCTTATAGTGTGCAACGTTACTCTAAATATGGTGAAAAGTGACTTACATTGTTAATTAGAAACCAAAATGTGGACCAAAATTGACTCGTATGAATGTGGCACTAAGAGGTGGTAAAAGGATTTCTAATTGCATGTATATGATGTTAACAAGTTAATTGTACCAATATATGATGGTAAGTGAATATTATAAGGTGCAAAGTGACTCTAATATGGAGAGAAGTCACTTAGATGATTATTAGAGCCAAAATATGGCCCAAAATTGACTTGTTGGAAAGGGGTACCAAGAGGTGGTTAAAGGATGTCTAATTGCATGTACATGATGTTAACATGTTAATTGTATAATATATGGTGGAAAGTGACCCTTATAGGGGGCAAAGTGACTCTAATATGGTGAAAGTGACTTACATGGTTGATTAGAGCCAAAATATGGAACAAAATTAACTTGTATGAAAGCGGCATTAATAGGTGGTAAAAGGATGTCAAATTGGATGTATATGATGATAAAATATTAATTGTTGTATATATGGTGGAAAGTGACTCTTATAAGGTGCAAAGTGACTCTAATGTAATGAAAAGGGACTTTACATGGTTGATTAGCACCAAATTTGGAACAAAATTGACCTGTATGAAAGTGAAACTTCTTATAGGGTGCAAAGTTACTCTAATATGGTGAAAAGTGACTTACATGGTTAATAAAACCAAAATGTGGACCAAAATTGATTTGTATGAATGTGGCACTAAGAGGTGGTAAAAGGATTTCTAATTGCATATACATGATGTTAACATGTTAATTGTACCAATATATGATATTAAGTGACTATTATAAGGTGCAAAGTGACTCTAATATGGTGAGAAGTCACTTACATGATTGCTTAGAGCCAAAATATGGCCCAAAATTGACTTGTTGGAAAGGGATACCAAGAGGTGGTTAAAGGATGTCTAATTGCATGTACATGATGTTAACATGTTAATTGTATAAATATATGGTGGCAAGTGACCCTTATAGGGTGCAAAGTGACTCTAATATGGTGAAAAGTGACTTACATGGTTGATTAGAGCCAAAATGTGGAACAAAATTAACTTGTATGAAAGTGGCATTAATAGGTGGTAAAAGGATGTCAAATTGGATGTATATGATGATAACATGTTAGTTGTTGTATATATGGTGGAAAGTAACTCTTATAAGGTGCAAAGTGACTCTAATATGGTGAAAAGTGACTTACATGGTTAATTAGAACCAAAATGTGGACCAAAATTGACTTGTATGAATGTGGCACTAACATGTGGTAAAAGGATTTCTAATTGCATGTACATGATGTTAACATGTTAATTATACCATTATATGATGGCAAGTGACTCTTATAAGGTGCAAAGTGACTCTAATATGGTGAGAAGTCACTTACATGATTGATTAGAGCCAAAATGTGGCCCAAAATTGACTTGTTGGAAAGGGGTACCAAGAGGTGGTTAAAGGATGTCTAATTGCATGTACATGATGTTAACATGTTAATTGTATAAATATATGGTGGCAAGTGACCCTTATAGGGTGCAAATTGACTCTAATATGGTGAAAAGTGACTTACATGGTTGATTAGAGGCAAAATGTGGAACAAAATTAACTTATATGAAAGTGGCATTAATAGGTGGTAAAAGGATGTCAAATTGGATGTATATGATGATAACATGTTAATTGTTGTATATATGGTGGAAAGTGACTCTTATAAGGTGCAAAGTGACTCTAATGTAATGAAAAGTGACTTTACATGGTTGATTAGAACCAAATTTGGAACAAAATTGACCTGTATGAAAGTGGAACTAAGAGGTGGTAAAAGGATGTCAAATTGGATGTATATGATGTTAATATTTTAATTGTTGTATATATGCTGGAATCTGACTCTTATAGGGTGCAAAGTTACTCTAATATGGTGAAAAGTGACTTACATGGTTAATAAAACCAAAATGTGGACCAAAATTGACTTGTATGAATGTGGCACTAAGAGGTGGTAAAAGGATTTCTAATTGCATATACATGATGTTAACATGTTAATTGTATCAATATATGATAGTAAGTGACTATTATAAGGTGCAAAGTGACTCTAATATGGTGAGAAGTCACTTACATGATTGCTTAGAGCCAAAATGATGAGGATCAAGGAATGAATATGTTAATTTGGATTTGGTTATGCGTACTTGTGGTGATGTTCAATTGGAGAGGATGCAAACATGGGTTATGCAGCTTACTTGGACAACAGGGAATAAAGGAGCGATGCATGAAGTTGGACAAGTAGCTGATTATTATATAATTATTAATTCGAATTTTGCTTGCAAGTTTTTACCTTTCACTTGAAAGGGTTTTTCTTTTTTTTTTTTTTTTTTGTTAAATTTGAAAGGGTTTTTCTTGTTTTAAGCACTTAGGATTTTATTTTCCTATTTGGATTTGGTTTTTATCTTTTTTCTATTCGGATTTGGTTTTTAAATTTGTTTCCTAGAAGGATTCAGATATTGGCTAATTCAAGCTGATATTGAATTTCTCTCGGAATCCTATTGGGTTTGGGTTATTGTCTAAGCCTATAAATACCCTTCTAATGTAATCTTTTAAGAGAGACAATGGATGATATAAAACTTGTGTTTTGAGATAAACTATGAGTAGTTTTTCTTTTCTCTAAATTCAATTACTGGATTGTTTTGAAGGTTAGATTCGAATTACTTAGTTTCTGGATTGATCTAAGCAATTTGAGATTCAAAGTTCACGTTTCTGGATTGATCGTGTTCTTTTGAAATATCCTCTTCTTCTCTTATCCCTTTTCTTCTTATTTTTGTTTCTTTGTGGTGCGATCCACATCAATTTGGTATCAAGAGCCAAGGTTTTTTCTCCAATTTCTTAATTGTTGGGAGATCTAGGTTTCAAAAAAAAAAAAAAAATTGCTATTCGCGAGTACTGTTCACGAGTACTGTTCACGGGGGGGTACTGTTCCAAAATTACTGTTCATCGGCACTGTTCACGGGGTTACTGTTCACGGGGTTACTGTTCATCGGCACTGTTCATGGCACTATTCACCAAATTTTTTTTTCAGATTTTTCTTATGGCTACGGATGAATTGCTCAGAAAATTACTTGAAAAATTGGATGAGATTGATAAACGTACTCAAAAGCTTGTTAATTCAACGGAATCGAGGTTTGATGTATGGGATAAAATTTTAATTAAGGTGAAAGATAGTGATGAAGTCTATGATCCTGGTATAGATCTTGGTTACTTTACAGGTTTGGGTAACATAGATGATTTTGTTGAATGGGTTACAGAAGTCGACAAGATTTCTGCTTATACAGGTTGGACTGAGATGAGAATATTCAAGATTGCAGCGCTTAAACTTACAAAGAAAGCAGGCTTGTGGTTTGATAATCTAAACATAAAAAGAGTTAGATCTGGAAAAGAAAAGATTATGACTTGGACATCTCTGAAGAAAAAACTTCGTGCAAAATATATTCCTTTGCATTATAAATTCGAATGTATAATGAAGATAACATCCCTCTCTCAAGGTACTATGAGTGTTTCCGAGTATACTTCTGAATTTTATAGATTGCGCCTTATTTGTGACTTGGAGGAGACGGAAACAATTAAAATTGGAAGATTTATTCGTGGATTAAATTTGCCTATTTATCGAAAGGTTAAATCAAGTCCATATATCTCGTTTAATGATGTATGCAATCTTGCTTTGGAATTTGAATCTTTTCAACATGACGAGAAATTGAAGTCATCCCTTCACGAGTTTACTCTTTCAGAAGAAACTAAAGAAGAAGACTTTGTCAGTGTGGAGAATGTCGCGGATCTTGTTGCTGATTACCATGTGTTACATGTGGCGACTACATCAAGTTTGGATGAAAAGGATGAACCAGTTACAAAAGAAGCTATGGTAGAGAAGCATGAAGAAAGACAGTCACTTGATGATAAATTCTTGGTTGTTGAAGAAAATCAAATAGATACATCTCTTAAACTTGTGTGTCGTGACATGGTTGAAGAGAAAAAGGTACTCGAGGATATGTTCCAAACTAAAGAGGTTGTGTACAAGGAAAACAACATCATCATCGTGGAACACAATGATTTTCTGGGGGTAGAGAACTTGTTGAATTCACCTATCTCATCAAACTATCTTATTCTTTCGAGTTTACTTCCAAAGATATTGCTGATGAAATTGAAATTTAAGGCTTTCAAGTTCTACGAGAAATCACCTCGTTATGTGCTTATTCTTAAATACTTTAGAACTCGAGGACGAGTTTTCTTCAAAGGAGAGGAGAATGATGAGGATCAAGGAATGAATATGTTAATTTGGATTTGGTTATGCGTACTTGTGGTGATGTTCAATTGGAGAGGATGCAAACATGGGTTATGCAGCTTACTTGGACAACAGGGAATAAAGGAGCGATGCATGAAGTTGGACAAGTAGCTGATTATTATATAATTATTAATTCGAATTTTGCTTGCAAGTTTTTACCTTTCACTTGAAAGAGTTTTTCTTGTTTTAAGCACTTAGGATTTTATTTTCCTATTTGGATTTGGTTTTTATCTTTTTTCTATTCGGATTTGGTTTTTAAATTTGTTTCCTAGAAGGATTCAGATATTGGCTAATTCAAGCTGATATTGAATTTCTCTCGGAATCCTATTGGGTTTGGGTTATTGTCTAAGCCTATAAATACCCTTCTAATGTAATCTTTTAAGAGAGACAATGGATGATTTAAAACTTGTGTTTTGAGATTAACTATGAGTAGTTTTTCTTTTCTCTAAACTTCAATTACTGGATTGTTTTGAAGTTTAGATTCGAATTACTTAGTTTCTGGATTTATCTAAGCAATTTGAGATTCAAAGTTCACGTTTCTGGATTGATCGTGTTCTTTTGAAATATCCTCTTCTTCTCTTATCCCTTTTCTTCTTATTTTTGTTTCTTTGTGGTGCGATCCACATCACAAAATATGGCCCAAAATTGACTTGTTGGAAAGGGGTACCAAGAGCTGGTTAAAGGATGTCTAATTGCATGTACATGATGTTAACATGTTAATTGTATAAATATATGGTGGCAAGTGACCCTTATAGGGTGCAAAGTGACTCTAATATGGTGAGAAGTCACTTACATGATTGATTAGAGCCAAAATGTGGCCCAAAATTGACTTGTTGGAAAGGGGTACCAAGAGGTGGTTAAAGGATGTCTAATTGCATTTACATGATGTTAACATGTTAATTGTATAAATATATGGTGGCAAGTGACCCTTATAGGGTGCAAACAGACTCTAATATGGTGAAAATTGACTTACATAGTTGATTAGAGCCAAAATGTGTAACAAAATTAACTTGTATGAAAGTGGCATTAATAGGTGGTAAAAGGATGTCAAATTGGATGTATATGATGCTAATATTTTAATTGTTGTATATATGCTTGAATGTGACTCTTATAGTGTGCAAAGTTACTCTAATATGGTGAAAAGTGACTTACATTGTTAATTAGAACCAAAATGTGGACCAAAATTGACTTGTATGAATGTGGCACTAAGAGGTGGTAAAAGGATTTCTAATTGCATGTATATGATGTTAACATGTTAATTGTACCAATATATGATGGTAAGTGACTATTATAAGGTGCAAAGTGACTCTAATATGGAGAGAAGTCACTTAGATGATTGATTAGAGCCAAAATATGGCCCAAAATTGACTTGTTGGAAAGGGGTACCAAGAGGTGGTTAAAGGATGTCTAATTGCATGTACATGATGTTAACATGTTAATTGTATAAATATATGGTGGAAAGTGACCCTTATAGGGGGCAAAGTGACTCTAATATGGTGAAAAGTGACTTACATGGTTGATTAGAGCCAAAATATTGAACAAAATTAACTTGTATGAAAGCGGCATTAATAGGTGGTAAAAGGATGTCAAATTGGATGTATATGATGATAACATGTTAATTGTTGTATATATGGTGGAAAGTGACTCTTATAAGGTGCAAAGTGACTCTAATGTAATGAAAAGTGACTTTACATGGTTGATTAGCACCAAATTTGGAACAAAATTGACCTGTATGAAAGTGAAACTTCTTATAGGGTGCAAAGTTACTCTAATATGGTGAAAAGTGACTTACATGGTTAATAAAACCAAAATGTGGACCAAAATTGACTTGTATGAATGTGGCACTAAGAGGTGGTAAAAGGATTTCTAATTGCATATACATGATGTTAACATGTTAATTGTACCAATATATGATAGTAAGTGACTATTATAAGGTGCAAAGTGACTCTAATATGGTGAGAAGTCTCTTACATGATTGCTTAGAGCCAAAATATGGCCCAAAATTGACTTGTTGGAAAGGGGTACCAAGAGGTGGTTAAAGGATGTCTAATTGCATGTACATGATGTTAACATGTTAATTGTATAAATATATGGTGGCAAGTGACCCTTATAGGGTGCAAAGTGACTCTAATATGGTGAAAATTGACTTACATGTTTGATTAGAGCCAAAATGTGGAATAAAATTAACTTGTATTAAAGTGGCATTAATAGGTGGTTAAAGGATGTCAAATTGGATGTATATGATGATAACATGTTAGTTGTTGTATATATGGTGGAAAGTGACTCTTATAAGGTGCAAAGTGACTCTAATATGGTGAAAAGTGACTTACATGGTTAATTAGAACCAAAATGTGGACCAAAATTGACTTGTATGAATGTGGCACTGACATGTGGTAAAAGGATTTCTAATTGCATGTACATGATGTTAACATGTTAATTGTACCATTATATGATGGCAAGTGACTCTTATAAGGTGCAAAGTGACTCTAATATGGTGAGAAGTCACTTACATGATTGATTAGAGCCAAAATGTGGCCCAAAATTGACTTGTTGGAAAGGGGTACCAAGAGGTGGTTAAAGGATGTCTAATTGCATGTACATGATGTTAACATGTTAATTGTATAAATATATGGTGGCAAGTGACCCTTATAGGGTGCAAAGTGACTCTAATATGGTGAAAAGTGACTTACATGGTTGATTAGAGCCAAAATGTGGAACAAAATTAACTTGTATGAAAGTGGCATTAATAGGTGGTAAAAGGATGTCAAATTGGATGTATATGATGATAACATGTTAATTGTTGTATATATGGTGGAAAGTGACTCTTATAAGGTGCAAAGTGACTCTAATATGGTGAAAAGTGAGTTACATGGTTAATTAGAACCAAAATGTGGACCAAAATTGACTTGTATGAATGTGGCACTGACATGTGGTAAAAGGATTTCTAATTGCATGTACATGATGTTAACATGTTAATTGTACCATTATATGATGGCAAGTGACTCTTATAAGGTGCAAAGTGACTCTAATATGGTGAGAAGTCACTTACATGATTGATTAGAGCCAAAATATGGCCCAAAATTGACTTGTTAGAAAGGGATACCAAGAGGTGGTTAAAGGATGTCTAATTGCATGTACATGATGTTAACATGTTAATTGTATAAATATATGGTGGCAAGTGACCCTTATAGGGTGCAAAGTGACTCTAATATGGTGAAAAGTGACTTACATGGTTGATTAGAGGCAAAATGTGGAACAAAATTAACTTATATGAAAGTGGCATTAATAGGTGGTAAAAGGATGTCAAATTGGATGTATATGATGATAACATGTTAGTTGTTGTATATATGGTGGAAAGTGACTCTTATAAGGTGCAAAGTGACTCTAATGTAATGAAAAGTGACTTTACATGGTTGATTAGAACCAAATTTGGAACAAAATTGACCTGTATGAAAGTGGAACTAAGTGGTGGTAAAAGGATGTCAAATTGGATGTATATGATGTTAATATTTTAATTGTTGTATATATGCTGGAATCTGACTCTTATAGGGTGCAAAGTTACTCTAATATGGTGAAAAGTGACTTACATGGTTAATAAAACCAAAATGTGGACCAAAATTGACTTGTATGAATGTGGCACTAAGAGGTGGTAAAAGGATTTCTAATTGCATATACATGATGTTAACATGTTAATTGTATCAATATATGATAGTAAGTGACTATTATAAGGTGCAAAGTGACTCTAATATGGTGAGAAGTCACTTACATGATTGCTTAGAGCCAAAATATGGCCCAAAATTGACTTGTTGGAAAGGGGTACCAAGAGGTGGTTAAAGGATGTCTAATTGCATGTACATGATGTTAACATGTTAATTATATAAATATATGGTGGCAAGTGACCCTTATAGGGTGCAAAGTGACTCTAATATGGTGAAAAGTGACTTACATGGTTGATTAGAGCCAAAATGTGGAACAAAATTAACTTGTATAAAAGTGGCATTAATAGGTGGTAAAAGGATGTCAAATTGGATGTATATGATGATAACATGTTAGTTGTTGTATATATGGTGGAAAGTGACTCTTATAAGGTGCAAAGTGACTATAATATGGTGAAAAGTGACTTACATGGTTAATTAGAACCAAAATGTGGACCAAAATTGACTTGTATGAATGTGGCACTGACATGTGGTAAAAGGATTTCTAATTGCATGTATATGATGTTAAAATGTTAATTGTACCAATATATGATGGTAAGTGACTATTATAAGGTGCAAAGTGACTCTAATATGGAGAGAAGTCACTTAGATGATTGATTAGAGCCAAAATATGGCCCAAAATTGACTTGTTGGAAAGGGGTACCAAGAGGTGGTTAAAGGATGTCTAATTGCATGTACATGATGTTAACATGTTAATTGTATAAATATATGGTGGAAAGTGACCCTTATAGGGGGCAAAGTGACTCTAATATGGTGAAAAGTGACTTACATGGTTGATTAGAGCCAAAATATGGAACAAAATTAACTTGTATGAAAGCGGCATTAATAGGTGGTAAAAGGATGTCAAATTGGATGTATATGATGATAACATGTTAATTGTTGTATATATGGTGGAAAGTGACTCTTATAAGGTGCAAAGTGACTCTAATGTAATGAAAAGTGACTTTACATGGTTGATTAGCACCAAATTTGGAACAAAATTGACCTGTATGAAAGTGAAACTTCTTATAGGGTGCAAAGTTACTCTAATATGGTGAAAAGTGACTTACATGGTTAATAAAACCAAAATGTGGACCAAAATTGACTTGTATGAATGTGGCACTAAGAGGTGGTAAAAGGATTTCTAATTGCATATACATGATGTTAACATGTTAATTGTACCAATATATGATAGTAAGTGACTATTATAAGGTGCAAAGTGACTCTAATATGGTGAGAAGTCTCTTACATGATTGCTTAGAGCCAAAATATGGCCCAAAATTGACTTGTTGGAAAGGGGTACCAAGAGGTGGTTAAAGGATGTCTAATTGCATGTACATGATGTTAACATGTTAATTGTATAAATATATGGTGGCAACTGACCCTTATAGGGTGCAAAGTGACTCTAATATGGTGAAAATTGACTTACATGTTTGATTAGAGCCAAAATGTGGAACAAAATTAACTTGTATGAAAGTGGCATTAATAGGTGGTTAAAGGATGTCAAATTGGATGTATATGATGATAACATGTTAGTTGTTGTATATATGGTGGAAAGTGACTCTTATAAGGTGCAAAATGACTCTAATATGGTGAAAAGTGACTTACATGGTTAATTAGAACCAAAATGTGGACCAAAATTGACTTGTATGAATGTGGCACTGACATGTGGTAAAAGGATTTCTAATTGCATGTACATGATGTTAACATGTTAATTGTACCATTATATGATGGCAAGTGACTCTTATAAGGTGCAAAGTGACTCTAATATGGTGAGAAGTCACTTACATGATTGATTAGAGCCAAAATGTGGCCCAAAATTGACTTGTTGGAAAGGGGTACCAAGAGGTGGTTAAAGGATGTCTAATTGCATGTACATGATGTTAACATGTTAATTGTATAAATATATGGTGGCAAGTGACCCTTATAGGGTGCAAAGTGACTCTAATATGGTGAAAAGTGACTTACATGGTTGATTAGAGCCAAAATGTGGAACAAAATTAACTTGTATGAAAGTGGCATTAATAGGTGGTAAAAGGATGTCAAATTGGATGTATATGATGATAACATGTTAATTGTTGTATATATGGTGGAAAGTGACTCTTATAAGGTGCAAAGTGACTCTAATATGGTGAAAAGTGAGTTACATGGTTAATTAGAACCAAAATGTGGACCAAAATTGACTTGTATGAATGTGGCACTGACATGTGGTAAAAGGATTTCTAATTGCATGTACATGATGTTAACATGTTAATTGTACCATTATATGATGGCAAGTGACTCTTATAAGGTGCAAAGTGACTCTAATATGGTGAGAAGTCACTTACATGATTGATTAGGGCCAAAATATGGCCCAAAATTGACTTGTTAGAAAGGGGTACCAAGAGGTGGTTAAAGGATGTCTAATTGCATGTACATGATGTTAACATGTTAATTGTATAAATATATGGTGGCAAGTGACCCTTATAGGGTGCAAAGTGACTCTAATATGGTGAAAAGTGACTTACATGGTTGATTAGAGGCAAAATGTGGAACAAAATTAACTTATATGAAAGTGGCATTAATAGGTGGTAAAAGGATGTCAAATTGGATGTATATGATGATGACATGTTAGTTGTTGTATATATGGTGGAAAGTGACTCTTATAAGGTGCAAAGTGACTCTAATGTAATGAAAAGTGACTTTACATGGTTGATTAGAACCAAATATGGAACAAAATTGACCTGTATGAAAGTGGAACTAAGAGGTGGTAAAAGGATGTCAAATTGGATGTATATGATGTTAATATTTTAATTGTTGTATATATGCTGGAATCTGACTCTTATAGGGTGAAAAGTTACTCTAATATGGTGAAAAGTGACTTACATGGTTAATAAAACCAAAATGTGGACCAAAATTGACTTGTATGAATGTGGCACTAAGAGGTGGTAAAAGGATTTCTAATTGCATATACATGATGTTAACATGTTAATTGTATCAATATATGATAGTAAGTGACTATTATAGGTGCAAAGTGACTCTAATATGGTGAGAAGTCACTTACATGATTGCTTAGAGCCAAAATATGGCCCAAAATTGACTTGTTGAAAGGGGTACCAAGAGGTGGTTAAAGGATGTCTAATTGCATGTACATGATGTTAACATGTTAATTGTATAAATATATGGTGTCAAGTGACCCTTATAGGGTGCAAAGTGACTCTAATATGGTGAAAAGTGACTTACATGGTTGATTAGAGCCAAAATGTGGAACAAAATTAACTTGTATAAAAGTGGCATTAATAGGTGGTAAAAGGATGTCAAATTGGATGTATATGATGATAACATGTTAGTTGTTGTATATATGGTGGAAAGTGACTCTTATAAGGTGCAAAGTGACTCTAATATGGTGAAAAGTGACTTACATGGTTAATTAGAACCAAAATGTGGACCAAAATTGACTTGTATAAATGTGGCACTGACATGTGGTAAAAGAATTTCTAATTGCATGTACATGATGTTAACATGGTAATTGTACCATTATATGATGGCAAGTGACTCTTATAAGGTGCAAAGTGACTCTAATATGGTGAGAAGTCACTTACATGATTGATTAGAGCCAAAATGTGGCCCAAAATTGACTTGTTGGAAAGGGGTACCAAGAGGTGGTTAAAGGATGTCTAATTGCATGTACATGATGTTAACATGTTAATTGTATAAATATATGGTGGCAAGTGACTCTTATAGGGTGCAAAGTGACTCTAATATGGTGAAAAGTGACTTACATGGTTGATTAGAGCCAAAATGTGGAACAAAATTAACTTGTATGAAAGTGGCATTAATAGGTGGTAAAAGGATGTCAAATTGGATGTATATGATGATAACATGTTAATTGTTTTATATATGGTGGAAAGTGACTCTTATAAGGTGCAAAGTGACTCTAATATGGTGAAAAGTGACTTACATGGTTAATTAGAACCAAAATGTGGACCAAAATTGGCTTGTATGAATGTGGCAATAAGAGTTGGTAAAAGGATTTCTAATTGCATGTACATGATGTTAACATGGTAATTGTACCATTATATTATGGCAAGTGACTCTTATAAGGTGCAAAGTGACTCTAATATGGTGAGAAGTCACTTACATGATTGATTAGAGCCAAAATGTGGCCCAAAATTGACTTGTTGGAAAGGGGTACCAAGAGGTGGTTAAAGGATGTCTAATTGCATGTACATGATGTTAACATGTTAATTGTATAAATATATGGTGGCAAGTGACCCTTATAGGGTGCAAACAGACTCTAATATGGTGAAAAGTGACTTACATGGTTGATTAGAGCCAAAATGTGGAACAAAATTAACTTGTATGAAAGTGGCATTAATAGGTGGCAAAAGGATGTCAAATTGGATGTATATGATGATAACATGTTAATTGTTGTATATATGGTGGAAAGTGACTCTTATAAGGTGCAAAGTGACTCTAATGTAATGAAAAGTGACTTTACATGGTTGATTAGAACCAAATTTGGAACAAAATTGACCTGTATGAAAGTGGAACTAAGAGGTGGTAAAAGGGTGTCAAATTGGATGTATATGATGTTAATATTTTAATTGTTGTATATATCTGGAATGTGACTCTTATAGGGTGCAAAGTTACTCTAATATGGTGAAAAGTACTTACATGGTTAATTAAAACCAAAATGTGGCCCAAAATTGACTTGTTGGAAAGGGGTACCAAGAGATGGTTAAAAGATGTCTAATTGCATGTACATGATGTTAACATGTTAATTGTATAAATATATGGTGGCAAGTGACCCTTATAGGGTGCAAAGTGACTCTAATATGGTGAAAAGTGACTTACATGGTTGATTAGAGCCAAAATGTGGAACAAAATTAACTTGTATGAAAGTGGCATTAATAGGTGGTAAAAGGATGTCAAATTGGATGTATATGATGATAACATGTTAGTTGTTGTATATATGGTGGAAAGTGACTCTTACAAGGTGCAAAGTGACTCTAATATGGTGAAAAGTGACTTACATGGTTAATTAGAACCAAAATGTGGACCAAAATTGACTTGTATGAATGTGGCACTGACATGTGGTAAAAGGATTTCTAATTGCATGTACATGATGTTAACATGTTAATTGTACCATTATATGATGGCAAGTGACTCTTATAAGGTGCAAAGTGACTCTAATATGGTGAGAAGTCACTTACATGATTGATTAGAGCCAAAATATGGCCCAAAATTGACTTGTTAGAAAGGGGTACCAAGAGGTGGTTAAAGGATGTCTAATTGCATGTACATGATGTTAACATGTTAATTGTATAAATATATGGTGGCAAGTGACCCTTATAGGGTGCAAAGTGACTCTAATATGGTGAAAAGTGACTTACATGGTTGATTAGAGGCAAAATGTGGAACAAAATTAACTTATATGAAAGTGGCATTAATAGGTGGTAAAAGGATGTCAAATTGGATGTATATGATGATAACATGTTAGTTGTTGTATATATGGTGGAAAGTGACTCTTATAAGGTGCAAAGTGACTCTAATGTAATGAAAAGTGACTTTACATGGTTGATTAGAACCAAATTTGGAACAAAATTGACCTGTATGAAAGTGGAACTAAGAGGTGGTAAAAGGATGTCAAATTGGATGTATATGATGTTAATATTTTAATTGTTGTATATATTCTGGAATCTGACTCTTATAGGGTGCAAAGTTACTCCAATATGGTGAAAAGTGACTTACATGGTTAATAAAACCAAAATGTGGACCAAAATTGACTTGTATGAATGTGGCACTAAGAGGTGGTAAAAGGATTTCTAATTGCATATACATGATGTTAACATGTTAATTGTATCAATATATGATAGTAAGTGACTATTATAAGGTGCAAAGTGACTCTAATATGGTGAGAAGTCACTTACATGATTGCTTAGAGCCAAAATATGGCCCAAAATTGACTTGTTGGAAAGGGGTACCAAGAGGTGGTTAAAGGATGTCTAATTGCATGTACATGATGTTAACATGTTAATTGTATAAATATATGGTGGCAAGTGACCCTTATAGGGTGCAAAGTGACTCTAATATGGTGAAAAGTGACTTACATGGTTGATTAGAGCCAAAATGTGGAACAAAATTAACTTGTATGAAAGTGGCATTAATAGGTGGTAAAAGGATGTCAAATTGGATGTATATGATGATAACATGTTAGTTGTTGTATATATGGTGGAAAGTGACTCTTATAAGGTGCAAAGTGACTCTAATATGGTGAAAAGTGACTTACATGGTTAATTAGAACCAAAATGTGGACCAAAATTGACTTGTATGAATGTGGCACTCAGAGGTGGTAAAAGGATTTCTAATTGCATGTACATGATGTTAACATGGTAATTGTACCATTATATGATGGCAAGTGACTCTTATAAGGTGCAAAGTGACTCTAATATGGTGAGAAGTCACTTACATGATTGATTAGAGCCAAAATGTGGCCCAAAATTGACTTGTTGGAAAGGGGTACCAAGAGGTGGTTAAAGGATGTCTAATTGCATGTACATGATGTTAACATGTTAATTGTATAAATATATGGTGGCAAGTGACTCTTATAGGGTGCAACAGTGACTCTAATATGGTGAAAAGTGACTTACATGGTTGATTAGAGCCAAAATGTGGAACAAAATTAACTTGTATGAAAGTGGCATTAATAGGTGGTAAAAGGATGTCAAATTGGATGTATATGATGATAACATGTTAATTGTTGTATATATGGTGGAAAGTGACTCTTATAAGGTGCAAAGTGACTCTAATATGGTGAAAAGTGACTTTACATGGTTAATTAGAACCAAATGTGGACCAAAATTGACTTGTATGAATGTGGCACTAAGAGGTGGTAAAAGGATTTCTAATTGGCATGTACATGATGTTAACATGTTAATTGTACCATTATATGATGGCAAGTGACTCTTATAAGGTGCAAAGTGACTCTAATATGGTGAGAAGTCACTTACATGATTGATTAGAGCCAAAATATGGCCCAAAATTGACTTGTTGGAAAGGGGTACCAAGAGGTGGTTAAAGGATGTCTAATTGCATGTACATGATGTTAACATGTTAATTGTATAAATATATGGTGGCAAGTGACCCTTATAGGGTGCAAAGTGACTCTAATATGGTGAAAAGTGACTTACATGGTTGATTAGAGGCCAAAATGTGGAACAAAATTAACTTATATGAAAGTGGCATTAATAGGTGGTAAAAGGATGTCAAATTGGATGTATATGATGATAACATGTTAGTTGTTGTATATATGGTGGAAAGTGACTCTTATAAGGTGCAAAGTGACTCTAATGTAATGAAAAGTGACTTTACATGGTTGATTAGAACCAAATTTGGAACAAAATTGACCTGTATGAAAGTGGAACTAAGAGGTGGTAAAAGGATGTCAAATTGGATGTATATGATGTTAATATTTTAATTGTTGTATATATGCTGGAATCTGACTCTTATAGGGTGCAAAGTTACTCTAATATGGTGAAAAGTGACTTACATGGTTAATAAAACCAAAATGTGGACCAAAATTGACTTGTATGAATGTGGCACTAAGAGGTGGTAAAAGGATTTCTAATTGCATATACATGATGTTAACATGTTAATTGTATCAATATATGATAGTAAGTGACTTATTATAAGGTGCAAAGTGACTCTAATATGGTGAGAAGTCACTTACATGATTGCTTAGAGCCAAAATATGGCCCAAAATTGACTTGTTGGAAAGGGGTACCAAGAGGTGGTTAAAGGATGTCTAATTGCATGTACATGATGTTAACATGTTAATTGTATAAATATATGGTGGCAAGTGACCCTTATAGGGTGCAAAGTGACTCTAATATGGTGAAAAGTGACTTACATGGTTGATTAGAGCCAAAATGTGGAACAAAATTAACTTGTATGAAAGTGGCATTAATAGGTGGTAAAAGGATGTCAAATTGGATGTATATGATGATAACATGTTAGTTGTTGTATATATGGTGGAAAGTGACTCTTATAAGGTGCAAAGTGACTCTAATATGGTGAAAAGTGACTTACATGGTTAATTAGAACCAAAATGTGGACCAAAATTGACTTGTATGAATGTGGCACTGACATGTGGTAAAAGAATTTCTAATTGCATGTACATGATGTTAACATGGTAATTGTACCATTATATGATGGCAAGTGACTCTTATAAGGTGCAAAGTGACTCTAATATGGTGAGAAGTCACTTACATGATTGATTAGAGCCAAAATGTGGCCCAAAATTGACTTGTTGGAAAGGGGTACCAAGAGGTGGTTAAAGGATGTCTAATTGCATGTACATGATGTTAACATGTTAATTGTATAAATATATGGTGGCAAGTGACTCTTATAGGGTGCAAAGTGACTCTAATATGGTGAAAAGTGACTTACATGGTTGATTAGAGCCAAAATGTGGAACAAAATTAACTTGTATGAAAGTGGCATTAATAGGTGGTAAAAGGATGTCAAATTGGATGTATATGATGATAACATGTTAATTGTTTTATATATGGTGGAAAGTGACTCTTATAAGGTGCAAAGTGACTCTAATATGGTGAAAAGTGACTTACATGGTTAATTAGAACCAAAATGTGGACCAAAATTGGCTTGTATGAATGTGGCAATAAGAGTTGGTAAAAGGATTTCTAATTGCATGTACATGATGTTAACATGGTAATTGTACCATTATATTATGGCAAGTGACTCTTATAAGGTGCAAAGTGACTCTAATATGGTGAGAAGTCACTTACATGATTGATTAGAGCCAAAATGTGGCCCAAAATTGACTTGTTGGAAAGGGGTACCAAGAGGTGGTTAAAGGATGTCTAATTGCATGTACATGATGTTAACATGTTAATTGTATAAATATATGGTGGCAAGTGACCCTTATAGGGTGCAAACAGACTCTAATATGGTGAAAAGTGACTTACATGGTTGATTAGAGCCAAAATGTGGAACAAAATTAACTTGTATGAAAGTGGCATTAATAGGTGGCAAAAGGATGTCAAATTGGATGTATATGATGATAACATGTTAATTGTTGTATATATGGTGGAAAGTGACTCTTATAAGGTGCAAAGTGACTCTAATGTAATGAAAAGTGACTTTACATGGTTGATTAGAACCAAATTTGGAACAAAATTGACCTGTATGAAAGTGGAACTAAGAGGTGGTAAAAGGGTGTCAAATTGGATGTATATGATGTTAATATTTTAATTGTTGTATATATCTGGAATGTAACTCTTATAGGGTGCAAAGTTACTCTAATATGGTGAAAAGTAACTTACATGGTTAATAAAACCAAAATGTGGCCCAAAATTGACTTGTTGGAAAAGGGTACCAAGAGATGGTTAAAGGATGTCTAATTGCATGTACATGATGTTAACATGTTAATTGTATAAATATAAGGTGGCAAGTGACCCTTATAGGGTGCAAAGTGACTCTAATATGGTGAAAAGTGACTTACATGGTTGATTAGAGCCAAAATGTGGAACAAAATTAACTTGTTTGAAAGTGGCATTAATAGGTGGTAAAAGGATGTCAAATTGGATGTATATGATGATAACATGTTAGTTGTTGTATATATGGTGGAAAGTGACTCTTATAAGGTGCAAAGTGACTCTAATATGGTGAAAAGTGACTTACATGGTTAATTAGAACCAAAATGTGGACCAAAATTGACTTGTATGAATGTGGCACTGACATGTGGTAAAAGAATTTCTAATTGCATGTACATGATGTTAACATGTTAATTGTACCATTATATGATGGCAAGTGACTCTTATAAGGTGCAAAGTGACTCTAATATGGTGAGAAGTCACTTACATGATTGATTAGAGCCAAAATGTGGCCCAAAATTGACTTGTTGGAAAGGGGTACCAAGAGGTGGTTAAAGGATGTCTAATTGCATGTACATGATGTTAACATGTTAATTGTATAAATATATGGTGGCAAGTGACTCTTATAGGGTGCAAAGTGACTCTAATAGTGGTGAAAAGTGACTTACATGGTTGATTAGAGCCAAAATGTGGAACAAAATTAACTTGTATGAAAGTGGCATTAATAGGTGGTAAAAGGATGTCAAATTGGATGTATATGATGATAACATGTTAATTGTTGTATATATGGTGGAAAGTGACTCTTATAAGGTGCAAAGTGACTCTAATATGGTGAAAAGTGACTTACATGGTTAATTAGAACCAAAATGTGGACCAAAATTGACTTGTATGAATGTGGCAATAAGAGGTGGTAAAAGGATTTCTAATTGCATGTACATGATGTTAACATGGTAATTGTACCATTATATTATGGCAAGTGACTCTTATAAGGTGCAAAGTGACTCTAATATGGTGAGAAGTCACTTACATGATTGATTAGAGCCAAAATGTGGCCCAAAATTGACTTGTTGGAAAGGGGTACCAAGAGGTGGTTAAAGGATGTCTAATTGCATGTACATGATGTTAACATGTTAATTGTATAAATATATGGTGGCAAGTGACCCTTATAGGGTGCAAACAGACTCTAATATGGTGAAAAGTGACTTACATGGTTGATTAGAGCCAAAATGTGGAACAAAATTAACTTGTATGAAAGTGGCATTAATAGGTGGCAAAAGGATGTCAAATTGGATGTATATGATGATAACATGTTAATTGTTGTTTATATGGTGGAAAGTGACTCTTATAAGGTGCAAAGTGACTCTAATGTAATGAAAAGTGACTTTACATGGT
Organism: Apium graveolens; assembly: GCF_009905375.1. NCBI lineage: Eukaryota > Viridiplantae > Streptophyta > Magnoliopsida > Apiales > Apiaceae > Apium > Apium graveolens. The sequence continues at coordinate 19,258 of NW_027418587.1, forward strand.
TGATTAGAACCAAATTTGGAACAAAATTGACCTGTATGAAAGTGGAACTAAGAGGTGGTAAAAGGGTGTCAAATTGGATGTATATGATGTTAATATTTTAATTGTTGTATATATCTGAAATGTGACTCTTATAGGGTGCAAAGTTACTCTAATATGGTGAAAAGTGACTTACATGGTTAATAAAACCAAAATGTGGCCCAAAATTGACTTGTTGGAAAGGGGTACCAAGAGATGGTTAAAGGATGTCTAATTGCATGTACATGATGTTAACATGTTAATTGTATCAATATATGGTGGCAAGTAACTCTTATAGGGTGAAAAGTGACTCTAATATGGTGAAAAGTTATTTACATGGTTAATTAGAGCCAAAATGTGTAACAAAATTAACTTGTATGAAAGTGGCATTAATAGGTGGTAAAAGGATGTCAAATTGGATGTATATGATGTTAATATTTTAATTGTTGTATATATGCTTGAATGTGACTCTTATAGTGTGCAAAGTTACTCTAATATGGTGAAAAGTGACTTACATTGTTAATTAGAACCAAAATGTGGAGCAAAATTGACTTGTATGAATGTGGCACTAAGAGGTGGTAAAAGGATTTCTAATTGCATGTATATGATGTTAACATGTTAATTGTACCAATATATGATGGTAAGTGACTATTATAAGGTGCAAAGTGACTCTAATATGGAGAGAAGTCACTTAGATGATTGATTAGAGCCAAAATATGGCCCAAAATTGACTTGTTGGAAAGGGGTACCAAGAGGTGGTTAAAGGATGTCTAATTGCATGTACATGATGTTAACATGTTAATTGTATAAATATATGGTGGAAAGTGACCCTTATAGGGGGCAAAGTGACTCTAATATGGTGAAAAGTGACTTACATGGTTGATTAGAGCCAAAATATGGAACAAAATTAACTTGTATGAAAGCGGCATTAATAGGTGGTAAAAGGATGTCAAATTGGATGTATATGATGATAACATGTTAATTGTTGTATATATGGTGGAAAGTGACTCTTATAAGGTGCAAAGTGACTCTAATGTAATGAAAAGTGACTTTACATGGTTGATTAGCACCAAATTTGGAACAAAATTGACCTGTATGAAAGTGAAACTTCTTATAGGGTGCAAAGTTACTCTAATATGGTGAAAAGTGACTTACATGGTTAATAAAACCAAAATGTGGACCAAAATTGACTTGTATGAATGTGGCACTAAGAGGTGGTAAAAGGATTTCTAATTGCATATACATGATGTTAACATGTTAATTGTACCAATATATGATAGTAAGTGACTATTATAAGGTGCAAAGTGACTCTAATATGGTGAGAAGTCACTTACATGATTGCTTAGAGCCAAAATATGGCCCAAAATTGACTTGTTGGAAAGGGGTACCAAGAGGTGGTTAAAGGATGTCTAATTGCATGTACATGATGTTAACATGTTAATTGTATAAATATATGGTGGCAAGTGACCCTTATAGGGTGCAAAGTGACTCTAATATGGTGAAAAGTGACTTACATGGTTGATTAGAACCAAAATGTGGAACAAAATTAACTTGTATGAAAGTGGCATTAATAGGTGGTAAAAGGATGTCAAATTGGATGTATATGATGATAACATGTTAGTTGTTGTATATATGGTGGAAAGTGACTCTTATAAGGTGCAAAGTGACTCTAATGTAATGAAAAGTGACTTTACATGGTTGATTAGAACCAAATTTGGAACAAAATTGACCTGTATGAAAGTGGAACTAAGAGGTGGTAAAAGGATGTCAAATTGGATGTATATGATGTTAATATTTTAATTGTTGTATATATGCTGGAATCTGACTCTTATAGGGTGCAAAGTTACTCTAATATGGTGAAAAGTGACTTACATGGTTAATAAAACCAAAATGTGGACCAAAATTGACTTGTATGAATGTGGCACTAAGAGGTGGTAAAAGGATTTCTAATTGCATATACATGATGTTAACATGTTAATTGTATCAATATATGATAGTAAGTGATTATTATAAGGTGCAAAGTGACTCTAATATGGTGAGAAGTCACTTACATGATTGCTTAGAGCCAAAATATGGCCCAAAATTGACTTGTTGGAAAGGGGTACCAAGAGGTGGTTAAAGGATGTCTAATTGCATGTACATGATGTTAACATGTTAATTGTATAAATATATGGTGGCAAGTGACCCTTATAGGGTGCAAAGTGACTCTAATATGGTGAAAAGTGACTTACATGGTTGATTAGAGCCAAAATGTGGAACAAAATTAACTTGTATGAAAGTGGCATTAATAGGTGGTAAAAGGATGTCAAATTGGATGTATATGATGATAACATGTTAGTTGTTGTATATATGGTGGAAAGTGACTCTTATAAGGTGCAAAGTGACTCTAATATGGTGAAAAGTGACTTACATGGTTAATTAGAACCAAAATGTGGACCAAAATTGACTTGTATGAATGTGGCACTGACATGTGGTAAAAGAATTTCTAATTGCATGTACATGATGTTAACATGTTAATTGTACCATTATATGATGGCAAGTGACTCTTATTAGGTGCAAAGTGACTCTAATATGGTGAGAAGTCACTTACATGATTGATTAGAGCCAAAATGTGGCCCAAAATTGACTTGTTGGAAAGGGGTACCAAGAGGTGGTTAAAGGATGTCTAATTGCATGTACATGATATTAACATGTTAATTGTATAAATATATGGTGGCAAGTGACTCTTATAGGGTGCAAAGTGACTCTAATATGGTGAAAAGTGACTTACATGGTTGATTAGAGCCAAAATGTGGAACAAAATTAACTTGTATGAAAGTGGCATTAATAGGTGGTAAAAGGATGTCAAATTGGATGTATATGATGATAACATGTTAATTGTTTTATATATGGTGGAAAGTGACTCTTATAAGGTGCAAAGTGACTCTAATATGGTGAAAAGTGACTTACATGGTTAATTAGAACCAAAATGTGGACCAAAATTGGCTTGTATGAATGTGGCAATAAGAGTTGGTAAAAGGATTTCTAATTACATGTACATGATGTTAACATGGTAATTGTACCATTATATTATGGCAAGTGACTCTTATAAGGTGCAAAGTGACTCTAATATGGTGAGAAGTCACTTACATGATTGATTAGAGCCAAAATGTGGCCCAAAATTGACTTGTTGGAAAGGGGTACCAAGAGGTGGTTAAAGGATGTCTAATTGCATGTACATGATGTTAACATGTTAATTGTATAAATATATGGTGGCAAGTGACCTTATAGGGTGCAAATGACTCTAATATGGTGAAAAGTGACTTACATGGTTGATTAGAGCCAAAATGTGGAACAAAATTAACTTGTATGAAAGTGGCATTAATAGGTGGCAAAAGGATGTCAAATTGGATGTATATGATGATAACATGTTAATTGTTGTATATATGGTGGAAAGTGACTCTTATAAGGTGCAAAGTGACTCTAATGTAATGAAAAGTGACTTTACATGGTTGATTAGAACCAAATTTGGAACAAAATTGACCTGTATGAAAGTGGAACTAAGAGGTGGTAAAAGGGTGTCAAATTGGATGTATATGATGTTAATATTTTAATTGTTGTATATATCTGGAATGTGACTCTTATAGGGTGCAAAGTTACTCTAATATGGTGAAAAGTAACTTACATGGTTAATAAAACCAAAATGTGGCCCAAAATTGACTTGTTGGAAAGGGGTACCAAGAGATGGTTAAAGGATGTCTAATTGCATGTACATGATGTTAACATGTTAATTGTATAAATATAAGGTGGCAAGTGACCCTTATAGGGTGCAAAGTGACTCTAATATGGTGAAAAGTGACTTACATGGTTGATTAGAGCCAAAATGTGGAACAAAATTAACTTGTATGAAAGTGGCATTAATAGGTGGTAAAAGGATGTCAAATTGGATGTATATGATGATAACATGTTAGTTGTTGTATATATGGTGGAAAGTGACTCTTATAAGGTGCAAAGTGACTCTAATATGGTGAAAAGTGACTTACATGGTTAATTAGAACCAAAATGTGGACCAAAATTGACTTGTATGAATGTGGCACTGACATGTGGTAAAAGAATTTCTAATTGCATGTACATGATGTTAACATGTTAATTGTACCATTATATGATGGCAAGTGACTCTTATAAGGTGCAAAGTGACTCTAATATGGTGAGAAGTCACTTACATGATTGATTAGAGCCAAAATGTGGCCCAAAATTGACTTGTTGGAAAGGGGTACCAAGAGGTGGTTAAAGGATGTCTAATTGCATGTACATGATGTTAACATGTTAATTGTATAAATATATGGTGGCAAGTGACTCTTATAGGGTGCAAAGTGACTCTAATATGGTGAAAAGTGACTTACATGGTTGATTAGAGCCAAAATGTGGAACAAAATTAACTTGTATGAAAGTGGCATTAATAGGTGGTAAAAGGATGTCAAATTGGATGTATATGATGATAACATGTTAATTGTTGTATATATGGTGGAAAGTGACTCTTATAAGGTGCAAAGTGACTCTAATATGGTGAAAAGTGACTTACATGGTTAATTAGAACCAAAATGTGGACCAAAATTGACTTGTATGAATGTGGCAATAAGAGGTGGTAAAAGGATTTCTAATTGCATGTACATGATGTTAACATGGTAATTGTACCATTATATTATGGCAAGTGACTCTTATAAGGTGCAAAGTGACTCTAATATGGTGAGAAGTCACTTACATGATTGATTAGAGCCAAAATGTGGCCCAAAATTGACTTGTTGGAAAGGGGTACCAAGAGGTGGTTAAAGGATGTCTAATTGCATGTCAATGATGTTAACATGTTAATTGTATAAATATATGGTGGCAAGTGACCCTTATAGGGTGCAAACAGACTCTAATATGGTGAAAAGTGACTTACATGGTTGATTAGAGCCAAAATGTGGAACAAAATTAACTTGTATGAAAGTGGCATTAATAGGTGGCAAAAGGATGTCAAATTGGATGTATATGATGATAACATGTTAATTGTTGTATATATGGTGGAAAGTGACTCTTATAAGGTGCAAAGTGACTCTAATGTAATAAAAAGTGACTTTACATGGTTGATTAGAACCAAATTTGGAACAAAATTGACCTGTATGAAAGTGGAACTAAGAGGTGGTAAAAGGGTGTCAAATTGGATGTATATGATGTTAATATTTTAATTGTTGTATATATCTGGAATGTGACTCTTATAGGGTGCAAAGTTACTCTAATATGGTGAAAAGTGACTTACATGGTTAATAAAACCAAAATGTGGCCCGAAATTGACTTGTTGGAAAGGGGTACCAAGAGATGGTTAAAGGATGTCTAATTGCATGTACATGATGTTAACATGTTAATTGTATAAATATATGGTGGCAAGTGACCCTTATAGGGTGCAAAGTGACTCTAATATGGTGAAAAGTGACTTACATGGTTGATTAGAGCCAAAATGTGGAACAAAATTAACTTGTATGAAAGTGGCATTAATAGGTGGTAAAAGGATGTCAAATTGGATGTATATGATAATAACATGTTAGTTGTTGTATATATGGTGGAAAGTGACTCTTACAAGGTGCAAAGTGACTCTAATATGGTAAAAAGTGACTTACATGGTTAATTAGAACCAAAATGTGGACCAAAATTGACTTGTATGAATGTGGCACTGACATGTGGTAAAAGAATTTCTAATTGCATGTACATGATGTTAACATGTTAATTGTACCATTATATGATGGCAAGTGACTCTTATAAGGTGCAAATTGACTCTAATATGGTGAGAAGTCACTTACATGATTGATTAGAGCCAAAATGTGGCCCAAAATTGACTTGTTGGAAAGGGGTACCAAGAGGTGGTTAAAGGATGTCTAATTGCATATACATGATGTTAACATGTTAATTGTATAAATATATGGTGGCAAGTGACTCTTATAGGGTGCAAAGTGACTTTAATATGGTGAAAAGTGACTTACATGGTTGATTAGAGCCAAAATGTGGAACAAAATTAACTTGTATGAAAGTGGCATAAATAGGTGGTAAAAGGATGTCAAATTGGATGTATATGATGATAACATGTTAATTGTTGTATATATGGTGGAAAGTGACTCTTATAAGGTGCAAAGTGACTCTAATATGGTGAAAAGTGACTTACATGGTTAATTAGAACCAAAATGTGGACCAAAATTGACTTGTATGAATGTGGCAATAAGAGGTGGTAAAAGGATTTCTAATTGCATGTACATGATGTTAATATGGTAATTGTACCATTATATTATGGCAAGTGACTCTTATAAGGTGCAAAGTGAGTCTAATATGGTGAGAAGTCACTTACATGATTGATTAGAGCCAAAATGTGGCCCAAAATTGACTTGTTGGAAAGGGGTACCAAGAGGTGGTTAAAGGATGTCTAATTAGAGCCAAAATGTGGAACAAAATTAACTTGTATGAAAGTGGCATTAATAGGTGGTAAAAGGATGTCAAATTGGATGTATATGATGATAACATGTTAGTTGTTGTATATATGGTGGAAAGTGACTCTTATAAGGTGCAAAGTGACTCTAATATGGTGAAAAGTGACTTACATGGTTAATTAGAACCAAAATGTGGACCAAAATTGACTTGTATGAATGTGGCACTGACATGTGGTAAAAGAATTTCTAATTGCATGTACATGATGTTAACATGTTAATTGTACCATTATATGATGGCAAGTGACTCTTATAAGGTGCAAAGTCACTCTAATATGGTGAGAAGTCACTTACATGATTGATTAGAGCCAAAATGTGGCCCAAAATTGACTTGTTGGAAAGGGGTACCAAGAGGTGGTTAAAGGATGTCTAATTGCATGTACATGATGTTAACATGTTAATTGTATAAATATATGGTGGCAACTGACTCTTATAGGGTGCAAAGTGACTCTAATGTGGTGAAAAGTGACTTACATGGTTGATTAGAGCCAAAATGTGGAACAAAATTAACTTGTATGAAAGTGGCATTAATAGGTGGTAAAAGGATGTCAAATTGGATGTATATGATGATAACATGTTAATTGTTGTATATATGGTGGAAAGTGACTCTTATAAGGTGCAAAGTGACTCTAATATGGTGAAAGGTGACTTACATGGTTAATTAGAACCAAAATGTGGACCAAAATTGACTTGTATGAATGTGGTAATAAGAGGTGGTAAAAGGATTTCTAATTGCATGTACATGATGTTAACATGGTAATTGTACCATTATATTATGGCAAGTGACTCTTTTAAGGTGCAAAGTGACTCTAATATGGTGAGAAGTCACTTACATGATTGATTAGAGCCAAAATGTGGCCCAAAATTGACTTGTTGGAAAAGGGTACCAAGAGGTGGTTAAAGGATGTCTAATTGCATGTCAATGATGTTCACATGTTAATTGTATAAATATATGGTGGCAAGTGACCCTTATAGGGTGCAAACAGACTCTAATATGGTGAAAAGTGACTTACATGGTTGATTAGAGCCAAAATGTGGAACAAAATTAACTTGTATGAAAGTGGCATTAATAGGTGGCAAAAGGATGTCAAATTGGATGTATATGATGATAACATGTTAATTGTTGTATATATGGTGGAAAGTGACTCTTATAAGGTGCAAAGTGACTCTAATGTAATGAAAAGTGACTTTACATGGTTGATTAGAACCAAATTTGGAACAAAATTGACCTGTATGAAAGTGGAACTAAGAGGTGGTAAAAGGGTGTCAAATTGGATGTATATGATGTTAATATTTTAATTGTTGTATATATCTGGAATGTGACTCTTATAGGGTGCAAAGTTACTCTAATATGGTGAAAAGTGACTTACATGGTTAATAAAACCAAAATGTGGCCCAAAATTGACTTGTTGGAAAGGGGTACCAAGAGATGGTTAAAGGATGTCTAATTGCATGTACATGATGTTAACATGTTAATTGTATAAATATATGGTGGCAAGTGACCCTTATAGGGTGCAAAGTGACTCTAATATGGTGAAAAGTGACTTACATGGTTGATTAGAGCCAAAATATGGAACAAAATTAACTTGTATGAAAGTGGCATTAATAGGTGGTAAAAGGATGTCAAATTGGATGTATATGATGATAACATGTTAGTGTTGTATATATGGTGGAAAGTGACTCTTACAAGGTGCAAAGTGACTCTAATATGGTAAAAAGTGACTTACATGGTTAATTAGAACCAAGATGTGGACCAAAATTGACTTGTATGAATGTGGCATTGACATGTGGTAAAAGAATTTCTAATTGCATGTACATGATGTTAACATGTTAATTGTACCATTATATGATGGCAAGTGACTCTTATAAGGTGCAAAGTGACTCTAATATGGTGAGAAGTCACTTACATGATTGATTAGAGCCAAAATGTGGCCCAAAATTGACTTGTTGGAAAAGGGTACCAAGAGGTGGTTAAAGGATGTCTAATTGCATGTACATGATGTTAACATGTTAATTGTATAAATATATGGTGGCAAGTGACTCTTATAGGGTGCAAAGTGACTTTAATATGGTGAAAAGTGACTTACATGGTTCATTAGAGCCAAAATGTGGAACAAAATTAACTTGTATGAAAGTGGCATAAATAGGTGGTAAAAGGATGTCAAATTGGATGTATATGATGATAACATGTTAATTGTTGTATATATGGTGGAAAGTGACTCTTATAAGGTGCAAAGTGACTCTAATATGGTGAAAAGTGACTTACATGGTTAATTAGAACCAAAATGTGGACCAAAATTGACTTGTATGAATGTGGCAATAAGAGGTGGTAAAAGGATTTCTAATTGCATGTACATGATGTTAACATGGTAATTGTACCATTATATTATGGCAAGTGACTCTTATAAGGTGCAAAGTGACTCTAATATGGTGAGAAGTCACTTACATGATTGATTAGAGCCAAAATGTGGCCCAAAATTGACTTGTTGGAAAGGGGTACCAAGAGGTGGTTAAAGGATGTCTAATTGCATGTACATGATGTTAACATGTTAATTGTATAAATATATGGTGGCAAGTGACCCTTATAGGGTGCAAACAGGACTCTAATATGGTGAAAAGTGACTTACATGGTTGATTAGAGCCAAAATGTGGAACAAAATTAACTTGTATGAAAGTGGCATTAATAGGTGGCAAAAGGATGTCAAATTGGATGTATATGATGATAACATGTTAATTGTTGTATATATGGTGGAAAGTGACTCTTATAAGGTGCAAAGTGACTCTAATGTAATGAAAAGTGACTTTACATGGTTGATTAGAACCAAATTTGGAACAAAATTGACCTGTATGAAAGTGGAACTAAGAGGTGGTAAAAGGGTGTCAAATTGGATGTATATGATGTTAATATTTTAATTGTTGTATATATCTGGAATGTGACTCTTATAGGGTGCAAAGTTACTCTAATATGGTGAAAAGTGACTTACATGGTTAATAAAACCAAAATGTGGCCCAAAATTGACTTGTTGGAAAGGGGTACCAAGAGATGGTTAAAGGATGTCTAATTGCATGTACATGATGTTAACATGTTAATTGTATCAATATATGGTGGACAAGTAACTCTTATAGGGTGAAAAGTGACTCTAATATGGTGAAAAGTTATTTACATGGTTGATTAGAGCCAAAATGTGTAACAAAATTAACTTGTATGAAAGTGGCATTAATAGGTGGTAAAAGGATGTCAAATTGGATGTATATGATGTTAATATTTTAATTGTTGTATATATGCTTGAATGTGACTCTTATAGTGTGCAAAGTTACTCTAATATGGTGAAAAGTGACTTACATTGTTAATTAGAACCAAAATGTGGAGCAAAATTGACTTGTATGAATGTGGCACTAAGAGGTGGTAAAAGGATTTCTAATTGAATGTATATGATGTTAACATGTTAATTGTACCAATATATGATGGTAAGTGACTATTATAAGGTGCAAAGTGACTCTAATATGGAGAGAAGTCACTTAGATGATTGATTAGAGCCAAAATATGGCCCAAAATTAACTTGTTGGAAAGGGGTACCAAGAGGTGGTTAAAGGATGTCTAATTGCATGTACATGATGTTAACATGTTAATTGTATAAATATATGGTGGAAAGTGACACTTATAGGGGGCAAAGTGACTCTAATATGGTGAAAAGTGACTTACATGGTTGATTAGAGCCAAATATGGAACAAAATTAACTTGTATGAAAGCTAGCATTAATAGGTGGTAAAAGGATGTCAAATTGGATGTATATGATTATAACATGTTAATTGTTGTATATATGGTGGAAAGTGACTCTTATAAGGTGCAAAGTGACTCTAATGTAATGAAAAGTGACTTTACATGGTTGATTAGCACCAAATTTGGAACTAAAATTGACCTGTATGAAAGTGGAACTAAGAAGTGGTAAAAGGATGTCAAATTGGATGTATATGATGGTAATATTTTAATTGTTGTATATATGCTGGAATGTGACTCTTATAGGGTGCAAAGTTACTCTAATATGGTGAAAAGTGACTTACATGGTTATTAAAACCAAATGTGGACCAAAATTGACTTGTATGAATGTGGCACTAAGAGGTGGTAAAAGGATTTCTAATTGCATATACATGATTCTAACATGTTAATTGTACCAATATTTGATAGTAAGTGACTATTATAAGGTGCAAAGTGACTCTAATATGGTGAGAAGTCACTTACATAATTGCTTAGAGCCAAAATATGGCCCACAATTGACTGGTTGGAAAGGGGTACCAAGAGGTGGTTAAAGGATGTCTAATTGCATGTACATGATGTTAACATGTTAATTGTATAAATATATGGTGTCAAGTGACCCTTATAGGGTGCAAAGTGACTCTAATATGGTGAAAAGTGATTTACATGGTTGATTAGAGCCAAAATGCGGAACAAAATTAACTTGTATGAAAGTGGCATTAATAGGTGGTAAAAGGATGTCAAATTGGATGTATATGATGATAACATGTTAATTGTTGTATATATGGTGGAAAGTGACTCTTATAAGGTTCAAAGTGACTCTAATATGGTGAAAAGTGACTTACATGGTTAATTAGAACCAAAATGTGGACCAAAATTGACTTGTATGAATGTGGCACTGACATGGGGTAAAAGGATTTCCTATTGCATGTACATGATGTTAACATGTTAATTGTACCATTATATGATGGCAAATGTTATAAGGTGCAAAGTGACTCTAATATGGTGAGAAGTCACTTACATGATTGATTAGAGCCAAAATGTGGCCCAAAATTGACTTGTTGGAAAGGGGTACCAAGAGGTGGTTAAAGGATGTCTAATTGCATGTACATGATGTTAACATGTTTATTGTATAAATATATGGTGGCAAGTGACTCTTATAGGGTGCAAAGTGACTCTAATATGGTGAAAAGTGACTTACATGGTTGATTAGAGCCAAAATGTGTATCAAAATTAACTTGTATGAAAGTGGCATTAATAGGTGGTAAAAGGATGTCAAATTGGATGTATATGATGATAACATGTTAATTGTTGTATATATGGTGGAAAGTGACTCTTATAAGGTGCAAATTGACTCTAATATGGTGAAAAGTGACTTACCTGGTTGATTAGAGCCAAATGTGTAACAAAATTAACTTGTATGAAAGTGGCATTAATAGGTGGTAAAAGGATGTCAAATTGGATGTATATGATGTTAATATTTTAATTGTTGTATATATGCTGGAATGTGACTCTTATAGGGTGCAAATTTACTCTAATATGGTGAAAAGTAACTTACATGGTTAATTAGAACCAAAATGTGGACCAAAATTAACTTGTATGAATGTGGCAATAAGAGGTGGTAAAAGGATTTCTAATTGCATGATGTTAACATGTTAATTGTACCAATATATGATGGTAAGTGACTATTATAAGGTGCAAAGTGACTCTAATATGGAGAGAAGTCACTTAGATGATTGATTAGAGCCAAAATATGGCCCAAAATTGACTTTTTGGAAAGGGGTACCAAGAGGTGGTTAAAGGATGTCTAATTGCATGTACATGATGTTAACATGTTAATTGTATAAATATATGGTGGCAAGTGACCCTTATAGGGTGCAAATTGACTCTAATATGGTGAAAAGTGACTTACATGGTTGATTAGAGCCAAAATGTGGAACAAAATTAACTTGTATGAAAGTGGCATTAATAGGTGGTAAAAGGATGTCAAATTGGATGTATATGATGATAACATGTTATTTGTTGTATATATGGTGGAAAGTGACTCTTATAAGGTGCAAAGTGATTCTAATGTAATGAAAAGTGACTTTACATGGTTGATTAGAACCAAATTTGGAACAAAATTGACCTGTATGAAAGTGGAACTAAAAGGTGGTAAAAGGGTGTCAAATTGGATGTATATGATGATAACATGTTAATTGTTGTATATATGGTGGAAAGTGACTCTTATAGGGTGCAAAGTTACTCTAATATGGTGAAAAGTGACTTACATGGTTAATAAAACCAAAATGTGGCCCAAAATTGACTTGTTGGAAAGGGGTACCAAGAGATGGTTAAAGGATGTCTAATTGCATGTACATGATGTTAACATGTTAATTGTATCAATATATGGTGGCAAGTAACTCTTATTGGGTGAAAAGTGACTCTAATATGGTGAAAAGTTATTTACATGGTTGATTAGAGCCAAAATGTGTAACAAAATTAATTTGTATGAAAGTGGCATTAATAGGTGGTAAAAGGATGTCAAATTGGATGTATATGATGTTAATATTTTAATTGTTGTATATATGCTTGAATGTGACTCTTATAGGGTGCAAAGTTACTCTAATATGGTGAAAAGTGACTTACATTGTTAATTAGAACCAAAATGTGGAGCAAAATTGACTTGTATGAATGTGGCACTAAGAGGTGGTAAAAGGATTTCTAATTGCATGTATATGATGTTAACATGTTAATTGTACCAATATATGATGGTAAGTGACTATTATAAGGTGCAAAGTGACTCTAATATGGAGAGAAGTCACTTAGATGATTGATTAGAGCCAAAATATGGCCCAAAATTGACTTTTTGGAAAGGGGTACCAAGAGGTGGTTAAAGGATGTCTAATTGCATGTACATGATGTTAACATGTTAATTGTATAAATATATGGTGGAAAGTGACCCTTATAGGGTGCAAAGTGACTCTAATATGGTGAAAAGTGACTTACATGGTTGATTAGAGCCAAAATGTGGAACAAAATTAACTTGTATGAAAGTGGCATTAATAGGTGGCAAAAGGATGTCAAATTGGATGTATATGATGATAACATGTTAATTGTTGTATATATGGTGGAAAGTGACTCTTATAAGGTGCAAAGTGACTCTAATGTAATGAAAAGTGACTTTACATGGTTGATTAGAACCAAATTTGGAACAAAATTGACCTGTATGAAAGTGGAACTAAGAGGTGGTAAAAGGGTGTCAAATTGGATGTATATGATGTTAATATTTTAATTGTTGTATATATCTGGAATGTGACTCTTATAGGGTGCAAAGTTACTCTAATATGGTGAAAAGTGACTTACATGGTTAATAAAACCAAAATGTGGCCCAAAATTGACTTGTTGGAAAGGGGTACCAAGAGATGGTTAAAGGATGTCTAATTGCATGTACATGATGTTAACATGTTAATTGTATCAATATATGGTGGCAAGTAACTCTTATAGGGTGAAAAGTGACTCTAATATGGTGAAAAGTTATTTACATGGTTGATTAGAGCCAAAATGTGTAACAAAATTAACTTGTATGAAAGTGGCATTAATAGGTGGTAAAAGGATGTCAAATTGGATGTATATGATGTTAATATTTTAATTGTTGTATATATGCTTGAATGTGACTCTTATAGTGTGCAAAGTTACTCTAATATGGTGAAAAGTGACTTACATTGTTAATTAGAACCAAAATGTGGAGCAAAATTGACTTGTATGAATGTGGCACTAAGAGGTGGTAAAAGGATTTCTAATTGAATGTATATGATGTTAACATGTTAATTGTACCAATATATGATGGTAAGTGACTATTATAAGGTGCAAAGTGACTCTAATATGGAGAGAAGTCACTTAGATGATTGATTAGAGCCAAAATATGGCCCAAAATTAACTTGTTGGAAAGGGGTACCAAGAGGTGGTTAAAGGATGTCTAATTGCATGTACATGATGTTAACATGTTAATTGTATAAATATATGGTGGAAAGTGACACTTATAGGGAGCAAAGTGACTCTAATATGGTGAAAAGTGACTTACATGGTTGATTAGAGCCAAAATATGGAACAAAATTAACTTGTATGAAAGCAGCATTAATAGGTGGTAAAAGGATGTCAAATTGGATGTATATGATTATAACATGTTAATTGTTGTATATATGGTGGAAAGTGACTCTTATAAGGTGCAAAGTGACTCTAATGTAATGAAAAGTGACTTTACATGGTTGATTAGCACCAAATTTGGAACAAAATTGACCTGTATGAAAGTGGAACTAAGAAGTGGTAAAAGGATGTCAAATTGGATGTATATGATGGTAATATTTTAATTGTTGTATATATGCTGGAATGTGACTCTTATAGGGTGCAAAGTTACTCTAATATGGTGAAAAGTGACTTACATGGTTATTAAAACCAAAATGTGGACCAAAATTGACTTGTATGAATGTGGCACTAAGAGGTGGTAAAAGGATTTCTAATTGCATATACATGATTCTAACATGTTAATTGTACCAATATTTGATAGTAAGTGACTATTATAAGGTGCAAAGTGACTCTAATATGGTGAGAAGTCACTTACATAATTGCTTAGAGCCAAAATATGGCCCACAATTGACTGGTTGGAAAGGGGTACCAAGAGGTGGTTAAAGGATGTCTAATTGCATGTACATGATGTTAAAATGTTAATTGTATAAATATATGGTGTCAAGTGACCCTTATAGGGTGCAAAGTGACTCTAATATGGTGAAAAGTGATTTACATGGTTGATTAGAGCCAAAATGCGGAACAAAATTAACTTGTATGAAAGTGGCATTAATAGGTGGTAAAAGGATGTCAAATTGGATGTATATGATGATAACATGTTAATTGTTGTATATATGGTGGAAAGTGACTCTTATAAGGTGCAAGTGACTCTAATATGGTGAAAAGTGACTTACATGGTTAATTAGAACCAAAATGTGGACCAAAATTGACTTGTATGAATGTGGCACTGACATGTGGTAAAAGGATTTCTAATTGCATGTACATGATGTTAACATGTTAATTGTACCATTATATGATGGCAAATGTTATAAGGTGCAAAGTGACTCTAATATGGTGAGAAGTCACTTACATGATTGATTAGAGCCAAAATGTGGCCCAAAATTGACTTGTTGGAAAGGGGTACCAAGAGGTGGTTAAAGAATGTCTAATTGCATGTACATGATGTTAACATGTTTATTGTATAAATATATGGTGGCAAGTGACTCTTATAGGGTGCAAAGTGACTCTAATATGGTGAAAAGTGACTTACATGGTTGATTAGAGCCAAAATGTGTAACAAAATTAACTTGTATGAAAGTGGCATTAATAGGTGGTAAAAGGATGTCAAATTGGATGTATATGATGATAACATGTTAATTGTTGTATATATGGTGGAAAGTGACTCTTATAAGGTGCAAATTGACTCTAATATGGTGAAAAGTGACTTACCTGGTTGATTAGAGCCAAAATGTGTAACAAAATTAACTTGTATGAAAGTGGCATTAATAGGTGGTAAAAGGATGTCAAATTGGATGTATATGATGTTAATATTTTAATTGTTGTATATATGGTGAAATGTGACTCTTATAGGGTGCAAATTTACTCTAATATGGTGAAAAGTAACTTACATGGTTAATTAGAACCAAAATGTGGACCAAAATTAACTTGTATGAATGTGGCAATAAGAGGTGGTAAAAGGATTTCTAATTGCATGATGTTAACATGTTAATTGTACCAATATATGATGGTAAGTGACTATTATAAGGTGCAAAGTGACTCTAATATGGAGAGAAGTCACTTAGATGATTGATTAGAGCCAAAATATGGCCCAAAATTGACTTTTTGGAAAGGGGTACCAAGAGGTGGTTAAAGGATGTCTAATTGCATGTACATGATGTTAACATGTTAATTGTATAGTGGCAAGTGACCCTTATAGGGTGCAAATTGACTCTAATATGGTTAAAAGTGACTTACATGGTTGATTAGAGCCAAAATATGGAACAAAATTAACTTGTATGAAAGTGGCATTAATAGGTGGTAAAAGGATGTCAAATTGGATGTATATGATGTTAATATTTTAATTGTTGTATATATGCTTGAATGTGACTCTTATAGTGTGCAAAGTTACTCTAATATGGTGAAAAGTGACTTACATTGTTAATTAGAACCAAAATGTGGAGCAAAATTGACTTGTATGAATGTGGCACTAAGAGGTGGTAAAAGGATTTCTAATTGAATGTATATGATGTTAACATGTTAATTGTACCAATATATGATGGTAAGTGACTATTATAAGGTGCAAAGTGACTCTAATATGGAGAGAAGTCACTTAGATGATTGATTAGAGCCAAAATATGGCCCAAAATTAACTTGTTGGAAAGGGGTACCAAGAGGTGGTTAAAGGATGTCTAATTGCATGTACATGATGTTAACATGTTAATTGTATAAATATATGGTGGAAAGTGACACTTATAGGGAGCAAAGTGACTCTAATATGGTGAAAAGTGACTTACATGGTTGATTAGAGCCAAAATATGGAACAAAATTAACTTGTATGAAAGCAGCATTAATAGGTGGTAAAAGGATGTCAAATTGGATGTATATGATTATAACATGTTAATTGTTGTATATATGGTGGAAAGTGACTCTTATAAGGTGCAAAGTGACTCTAATGTAATGAAAAGTGACTTTACATGGTTGATTAGCACCAAATTTGGAACAAAATTGACCTGTATGAAAGTGGAACTAAGAAGTGGTAAAAGGATGTCAAATTGGATGTATATGATGGTAATATTTTAATTGTTGTATATATGCTGGAATGTGACTCTTATAGGGTGCAAAGTTACTCTAATATGGTGAAAAGTGACTTACATGGTTATTAAAACCAAAATGTGGACCAAAATTGACTTGTATGAATGTGGCACTAAGAGGTGGTAAAAGGATTTCTAATTGCATATACATGATTCTAACATGTTAATTGTACCAATATTTGATAGTAAGTGACTATTATAAGGTGCAAAGTGACTCTAATATGGTGAGAAGTCACTTACATAATTGCTTAGAGCCAAAATATGGCCCACAATTGACTGGTTGGAAAGGGGTACCAAGAGGTGGTTAAAGGATGTCTAATTGCATGTACATGATGTTAAAATGTTAATTGTATAAATATATGGTGTCAAGTGACCCTTATAGGGTGCAAAGTGACTCTAATATGGTGAAAAGTGATTTACATGGTTGATTAGAGCCAAAATGCGGAACAAAATTAACTTGTATGAAAGTGGCATTAATAGGTGGTAAAAGGATGTCAAATTGGATGTATATGATGATAACATGTTAATTGTTGTATATATGGTGGAAAGTGACTCTTATAAGGTGCAAAGTGACTCTAATATGGTGAAAAGTGACTTACATGGTTAATTAGAACCAAAATGTGGACCAAAATTGACTTGTATGAATGTGGCACTGACATGTGGTAAAAGGATTTCTAATTGCATGTACATGATGTTAACATGTTAATTGTACCATTATATGATGGCAAATGTTATAAGGTGCAAAGTGACTCTAATATGGTGAGAAGTCACTTACATGATTGATTAGAGCCAAAATGTGGCCCAAAATTGACTTGTTGGAAAGGGGTACCAAGAGGTGGTTAAAGAATGTCTAATTGCATGTACATGATGTTAACATGTTATTGTATAAATATATGGTGGCAAGTGACTCTTATAGGGTGCAAAGTGACTCTAATATGGTGAAAAGTGACTTACATGGTTGATTAGAGCCAAAATGTGTAACAAAATTAACTTGTATGAAAGTGGCATTAATAGGTGGTAAAAGGATGTCAAATTGGATGTATATGATGATAACATGTTAATTGTTGTATATATGGTGGAAAGTGACTCTTATAAGGTGCAAATTGACTCTAATATGGTGAAAAGTGACTTACCTGGTTGATTAGAGCCAAAATGTGTAACAAAATTAACTTGTATGAAAGTGGCATTAATAGGTGGTAAAAGGATGTCAAATTGGATGTATATGATGTTAATATTTTAATTGTTGTATATATGCTGGAATGTGACTCTTATAGGGTGCAAATTTACTCTAATATGGTGAAAAGTAACTTACATGGTTAATTAGAACCAAAATGTGGACCAAAATTAACTTGTATGAATGTGGCAATAAGAGGTGGTAAAAGGATTTCTAATTGCATGATGTTAACATGTTAATTGTACCAATATATGATGGTAAGTGACTATTATAAGGTGCAAAGTGACTCTAATATGGAGAGAAGTCACTTAGATGATTGATTAGAGCCAAAATATGGCCCAAAATTGACTTTTTGGAAAGGGGTACCAAGAGGTGGTTAAAGGATGTCTAATTGCATGTACATGATGTTAACATGTTAATTGTATAAATATATGGTGGCAAGTGACCCTTATAGGGTGCAAATTGACTCTAATATGGTGAAAAGTGACTTACATGGTTGATTAGAGCCAAAATGTGGAACAAAATTAACTTGTATGAAAGTGGCATTAATAGGTGGTAAAAGGATGTCAAATTGGATGTATATGATGATAACATGTTATTTGTTGTATATATGGTGGAAAGTGACTCTTATAAGGTGCAAAGTGATTCTAATGTAATGAAAAGTGACTTTACATGGTTGATTAGAACCAAATTTGGAACAAAATTGACCTGTATGAAAGTGGAACTAAAAGGTGGTAAAAGGGTGTCAAATTGGATGTATATGATGATAACATGTTAATTGTTGTATATATGGTGGAAAGTGACTCTTATAGGGTGCAAAGTTACTCTAATATGGTGAAAAGTGACTTACATGGTTAATAAAACCAAAATGTGGCCCAAAATTGACTTGTTGGAAAGGGGTACCAAGAGATGGTTAAAAGATGTCTAATTGCATGTACATGATGTTAACATGTTAATTGTATCAATATATGGTGGCAAGTAACTCTTATTGGGTGAAAAGTGACTCTAATATGGTGAAAAGTTATTTACATGGTTGATTAGAGCCAAAATGTGTAACAAAATTAATTTGTATGAAAGTGGCATTAATAGGTGGTAAAAGGATGTCAAATTGGATGTATATGATGTTAATATTTTAATTGTTGTATATATGCTTGAATGTGACTCTTATAGGGTGCAAAGTTACTCTAATATGGTGAAAAGTGACTTACATTGTTAATTAGAACCAAAATGTGGAGCAAAATTGACTTGTATGAATGTGGCACTAAGAGGTGGTAAAAGGATTTCTAATTGCATGTATATGATGTTAACATGTTAATTGTACCAATATATGATGGTAAGTGACTATTATAAGGTGCAAAGTGACTCTAATATGGAGAGAAGTCACTTAGATGATTGATTAGAGCCAAAATATGGCCCAAAATTGACTTTTTGGAAAGGGGTACCAAGAGGTGGTTAAAGGATGTCTAATTGCATGTACATGATGTTAACATGTTAATTGTATAAATATATGGTGGAAAGTGACCCTTATAGGGTGCAAAGTGACTCTAATATGGTGAAAAGTGACTTACATGGTTGATTAGAGCCAAAATGTGGAACAAAATTAACTTGTATGAAAGTGGCATTAATAGGTGGCAAAAGGATGTCAAATTGGATGTATGATGATAACATGTTAATTGTTGTATATATGGTGGAAAGTGACTCTTATAAGGTGCAAAGTGACTCTAATGTAATGAAAAGTGACTTTACATGGTTGATTAGAACCAAATTTGGAACAAAATTGACCTGTATGAAAGTGGAACTAAGAGGTGGTAAAAGGGTGTCAAATTGGATGTATATGATGTTAATATTTTAATTGTTGTATATATCTGGAATGTGACTCTTATAGGGTGCAAAGTTACTCTAATATGGTGAAAAGTGACTTACATGGTTAATAAAACCAAAATGTGGCCCAAAATTGACTTGTTGGAAAGGGGTACCAAGAGATGGTTAAAGGATGTCTAATTGCATGTACATGATGTTAACATGTTAATTGTATCAATATATGGTGGCAAGTAACTCTTATAGGGTGAAAAGTGACTCTAATATGGTGAAAAGTTATTTACATGGTTGATTAGAGCCAAAATGTGTAACAAAATTAACTTGTATGAAAGTGGCATTAATAGGTGGTAAAAGGATGTCAAATTGGATGTATATGATGTTAATATTTTAATTGTTGTATATATGCTGGAATGTGACTCTTATAGGGTGCAAATTTACTCTAATATGGTGAAAAGTAACTTACATGGTTAATTAGAACCAAAATGTGGACCAAAATTAACTTGTATGAATGTGGCAATAAGAGGTGGTAAAAGGATTTCTAATTGCATGATGTTAACATGTTAATTGTACCAATATATGATGGTAAGTGACTATTATAAGGTGCAAAGTGACTCTAATATGGAGAGAAGTCACTTAGATGATTGATTAGAGCCAAAATATGGCCCAAAATTGACTTTTTGGAAAGGGGTACCAAGAGGTGGTTAAAGGATGTCTAATTGCATGTACATGATGTTAACATGTTAATTGTATAAATATATGGTGGCAAGTGACCCTTATAGGGTGCAAATTGACTCTAATATGGTGAAAAGTGACTTACATGATTGATTAGAGCCAAAATGTGGAACAAAATTAACTTGTATGAAAGTGGCATTAATAGGTGGTAAAAGGATGTCAAATTGGATGTATATGATGATAACATGTTATTTGTTGTATATATGGTGGAAAGTGACTCTTATAAGGTGCAAAGTGATTCTAATGTAATGAAAAGTGACTTTACATGGTTGATTAGAACCAAATTTGGAACAAAATTGACCTGTATGAAAGTGGAACTAAAAGGTGGTAAAAGGGTGTCAAATTGGATGTATATGATGATAACATGTTAATTGTTGTATATATGGTGGAAAGTGACTCTTATAGGGTGCAAAGTTACTCTAATATGGTGAAAAGTGACTTACATGGTTAATAAAACCAAAATGTGGCCCAAAATTGACTTGTTGGAAAGGGGTACCAAGAGATGGTTAAAAGATGTCTAATTGCATGTACATGATGTTAACATGTTAATTGTATCAATATATGGTGGCAAGTAACTCTTATTGGGTGAAAAGTGACTCTAATATGGTGAAAAGTTATTTACATGGTTGATTAGAGCCAAAATGTGTAACAAAATTAATTTGTATGAAAGTGGCATTAATAGGTGGTAAAAGGATGTCAAATTGGATGTATATGATGTTAATATTTTAATTGTTGTATATATGCTTGAATGTGACTCTTATAGGGTGCAAAGTTACTCTAATATGGTGAAAAGTGACTTACATTGTTAATTAGAACCAAAATGTGGAGCAAAATTGACTTGTATGAATGTGGCACTAAGAGGTGGTAAAAGGATTTCTAATTGCATGTATATGATGTTAACATGTTAATTGTACCAATATATGATGGTAAGTGACTATTATAAGGTGCAAAGTGACTCTAATATGGAGAGAAGTCACTTAGATGATTGATTAGAGCCAAAATATGGCCCAAAATTGACTTTTTGGAAAGGGGTACCAAGAGGTGGTTAAAGGATGTCTAATTGCATGTACATGATGTTAACATGTTAATTGTATAAATATATGGTGGAAAGTGACCCTTATAGGGTGCAAAGTGACTCTAATATGGTGAAAAGTGACTTACATGGTTGATTAGAGCCAAAAATGTGGAACAAAATTAACTTGTATGAAAGTGGCATTAATAGGTGGCAAAAGGATGTCAAATTGGATGTATATGATGATAACATGTTAATTGTTGTATATATGGTGGAAAGTGACTCTTATAAGGTGCAAAGTGACTCTAATGTAATGAAAAGTGACTTTACATGGTTGATTAGAACCAAATTTGGAACAAAATTGACCTGTATGAAAGTGGAACTAAGAGGTGGTAAAAGGGTGTCAAATTGGATGTATATGATGTTAATATTTTAATTGTTGTATATATCTGGAATGTGACTCTTATAGGGTGCAAAGTTACTCTAATATGGTGAAAAGTGACTTACATGGTTAATAAAACCAAAATGTGGCCCAAAATTGACTTGTTGGAAAGGGGTACCAAGAGATGGTTAAAGGATGTCTAATTGCATGTACATGATGTTAACATGTTAATTGTATCAATATATGGTGACAAGTGACTCTTATAGGGTGCAAAGTGACTCTAATATGGTGAAAAGTTATTTACATGGTTGATTAGAGCCAAAATGTGTAACAAAATTAACTTGTATGAAAGTGGCATTAATAGGTGGTAAAAGGATGTCAAATTGGATGTATATGATGTTAATATTTTAATTGTTGTATATATGCTGGAATGTGACTCTTATAGGGTGCAAATTTACTCTAATATGGTGAAAAGTAACTTACATGGTTAATTAGAACCAAAATGTGGACCAAAATTAACTTGTATGAATGTGGCAATAAGAGGTGGTAAAAGGATTTCTAATTGCATGATGTTAACATGTTAATTGTACCAATATATGATGTAAGTGACTATTATAAGGTGCAAAGTGACTCTAATATGGAGAGAAGTCACTTAGATGATTGATTAGAGCCAAAATATGGCCCAAAATTGACTTTTTGGAAAGGGGGTACCAAGAGGTGGTTAAAGGATGTCTAATTGCATGTACATGATGTTAACATGTTAATTGTATAAATATATGGTGGCAAGTGACCCTTATAGGGTGCAAATTGACTCTAATATGGTGAAAAGTGACTTACTGGATTGATTAGAGCCAAAATGTGGAACAAAATTAACTTGTATGAAAAGTGGCATTAATAGGTGGTAAAAGGATGTCAAATTGGATGTATATGATGATAACATGTTATTTGTTGTATATATGGTGGAAAGTGACTCTTATAAGGTGCAAAGTGATTCTAATGTAATGAAAAGTGACTTTACATGGTTGATTAGAACCAAAATTTGGAACAAAATTGACCTGTATGAAGTGGAACTAAAAGGTGGTAAAAGGGTGTCAAATTGGATGTATATGATGATAACATGTTAATTGTTGTATATATGGTGGAAAGTGACTCTATAGGGTGCAAAGTTACTCTATATGGTGAAAAGTGACTTACATGGTTAATAAAACCAAAATGTGGCCCAAAATTGACTTGTTGTAAAGGGGTACCAAGAGATGGTTAAAAGATGTCTAATTGCATGTACATGATGTTTAACATGTTAATTGTATCAATATATGGTGGCAAGTAACTCTATTGGGTGAAAAGTGACTCTAATATGGTGAAAAGTTATTTACATGGTTGATTAGAGCCAAAATGGGTAACAAAATTAATTTGTATGAAAGTGGCATTAATAGGTGGTAAAAAGGATGTCAAATTGGATGTATATGATGTTAATATTTTAATTGTTGTATATATGCTTGAATGTGACTCTTATAGGGTGCAAAGTTACTCTAATATGGTGAAAAGTGACTTACATTGTTAATTAGAACCAAAATGTGGAAGCAAAATTGACTTGTATGAATGTGGCACTAAGAGGTGGGTAAAAGGATTTCTAATTGCATGTATATGATGGTTAACATGTTAATTGTACCAATATATGATGGTAAGTGAATATTATAAGGGGCAAAGTGACTCTAATATGGAGAGAAGTCACTGTAGATGATTGATTAGAGCCAAAATAGGGCCCAAAATTAGACTTTTGGAAAGGGGTACCAAGAGGTGGTTTAAAGGATGTCTAATTGCATGTACATGATGTTAACATGTAATTGTATAAATAGATGGTGGACAAGTGACCCTTATAGGGGAGCAAAGTGACTCTAATATGGTGAAAAGTGACTTACATGGTTGATTAGAGCCAAAATGTGGAACAAAATTAACTTGTATGAAAGTGGCATTAATAGGTGGCAAAAGGATGTCAATTGGATGTATATGATGATAACATGTTAATTGTTGTATATATGGTGGAAGTGACTCTTATAAGGTGCAAAGTGACTCTAATGTAAAAAAGTGACTTTACATGGTTGATTAGAACCAAATTGGAACAAAATTGACCTGTATGAAAGTGGAACTAAGAGTGGTAAAAGGGTGTCAAATTGCATGTACATGATGTTATTTAATTGTTGTATATATCTGAATGTGACTCTTATAGGGTGCAAAGTTACTCTAATATGGTGACAAGTGACTTACATGGTTATAAAACCAAATGTGGCCCAAAATTGACTTGTTGGAAAGGGGTACCAAGAGATGGTTAAAGGATGTCTAATTGCATGTACAATGATGTTAACATGTTAATTGTATCAATATATGGTGGCAAGTACTCTTATAGGGTGAAAAGTGACTCTAATATGGTGAAAAGTTATTTACCATGGTTGATTAGAGCCAAAATGTAACAAATTACTTGTATGAAAGTGGCATTAATAGGTGGTAAAGTATGTCAAATTGATGTATATGATGTTAATATTTTAATTGTTTGTATATATGCTGGAATGTGACTCTTATAGGGTGCAAATTTACTCTAATATGGTGAAAGTAACTTACATGGTTAATTAGAACCAAATGTGGACCAAAATTAACTTGTATGAATGTGGCAATAAGAGGTGGTAAAAGGATTTCTAATTGCATGATGTTAACATGTAATTGTACCATATATGATGGTAAGTGACTATTATAAGGTGCAAAGTGACTCTAATATGGAGAGAAGTCACTTAGATGATTGATTAGAGCCAAAATATGGCCCAAAATTGACTTTTTGGAAAGGGGTACCAGAGGTGGTTAAAGGATGTCTAATTGCATGTACATGATGTTAACATGTTAATTGTATAAATATATGGTGGCAAGTGACCCTTATAGGTGCAATTGACTCTAATATGGTGAAAAGTGACTTACATGATTGATTAGAGCCAAAATGTGGAACAAAATTAACTTGTATGAAGTGGCATTATAGGTGGTAAAAGGATGTCAAATTGGATG